>NW_026911101.1:0-32851 GCF_963692335.1 Osmerus eperlanus | reverse complement strand
TGAGAAGGGGCGAAGGGTTATTGAGTGGACATGAGGGGCTGGGTGTGGACGTGGGTGAGATGACTGCAGGAGGTAAACTGAGACAAACTGTTTACTTTGGACCATTCCTGAGGATTAAGGGGTCCGAGCAGAGGTGAAGTTGCATGAGGAGAGGATTAGAGTCTGATTATTGAACGTCTGGTGGAGGATTGATGACATCACTAATGGAGTTGGAACAAGAATAACCAAAGACCAAAGTGATTTAAAGAAGGGAAAACAGCGGAGAAAGAACAAGTTTGGTTTTGCTTCATTGAAAAAAACGACCTTTTCAAGCTGCCCACTGAAGTGTAGCACACAAAGGCACCTTGCAAATGAAATGGACGGGGAGAGAAAAATGTTAGTGAAAAGAAAAAAGTGATGGAAAGGTTGAAAATGGTGGAGCATGTGAGCCACGGTGGAGTGGCTCTTTAATATGTAGAGCACAGTCAGGTGTGCTGTGTGAAGCTGCCACTCTCGCCTGACGGCCTCACACACACACACACACACACACACACACACACACACACACACACACTCATAAATATGGAGGGAAGCCAGATCTTATATACAACTTCAACAAATGAAAGGCACGTGTATGTGTGTGTGTGTAGAGAAAGGTTGGACTCGGTTATCCAGAGACCAGCGCCAAGAGAGCTGCCGCAGAAATATGATTCTGACTGACTGACTGACTGACTGGCTAGCTGGCTGGCTGGCTGAATGACTGACTGATTGACAGACTGACTGGCTGACTGGCTGACTGAATGACAGACTGACTGGCTGACTGGCTGACTGGGTAGCTCGTTGATTATCAAGGTGGTCGCAAGGGCAAGAAAACAAAATATTATTATTTCTTTCCTTTCATTCTGTAAGGTGTTTTTCAGCGAATGCAACCCACTTGAACCTCAGAGGTCATGCCAAAGCTCCACACAGGTATTCATGCTCAAGCTATGAACACAATCCTACACACCCTTAAAGATGCACACACTTTCACACGGACACTAGAGCCCAGTGTACGGTACCACCCGGCGAAACGCGACACTCTCGTGTTGTTTTGTCTCTGCTCACAGAGAGCTCAGCGGGCGTTTCTCCACAAAGACTCAGAAGACAGGGTGTGTGTTCTGTTGGCCCACACCGGCCAAGCGCACTGGGAGGGGATGTGTGTGTGTGTGTGTAGAGTTACGGACGAGCGCGGGGATCGGGTGTGTGGGAGGAGTGTTGTGTGTGACAGATTGCTTTCCAGGCCTCAGGAGGAGTGAGTGTTGTGAACAGTGTTTGTGAACAGTGTTTGTGAACAGTGTTTGTGAACAGTGTTTGTGAACAGTGTTTGTGAACAGTGTTTGTGAACAGTGTTTCTGAACAGTGTTTGTGAACAGTGTTTGTGAACAGTGTTTGTGAACAGTGTTTCTGAACAGTGTTTGTGAACAGTGTTTGTGAACAGTGTTGTGAACAGTGTTTCTGAACAGTGTTTGTGAACAGTGTTTGTGAACAGTGTTTGTGAATAGTGTTTCTGAACAGTGTTTGTGAACAGTGTTTGTGAACAGTGTTTGTGAACAGTGTTTGTGAACAGTGTTTGTGAACAGTGTTTCTGAACAGTGTTTGTGAACAGTGTTTCTGAACAGTGTTTGTGAACAGTGTTTGTGAACAGTGTTTGTGAACAGTGTTTGTGAACAGTGTTTGTGAACAGTGTTTCTGAACAGTGTTTCTGAACAGTGTTGACTGGCTGTGTGGTGAGGATGCACATCTGCAGTGAACGCACTCCAGTCAAATAACGTCAATGGAAGTTACTGAAGCCCTGGGAACAGAGCAGACTTCCTCATGACCCAGAGTGCTTAATGACTGCACAAATGTATGCATGCACACGCGCACACACACTCACACACACAGACACACATACACACACACACATAGAAGTACGGCACACATGCACTCTCAACACACCACAGGGAGCATTAAACACAAACTGATCAGAGACTTACACACACACACACACACACATCCACAGACAGACACAGCACTGAGTGAAATAAAAATCTCATTACACTCATGAACCTGAAGGTATGGGAGCAGTTTCTCATCTCAACCATGGTCCAGAATATTAAAAGCTTTTCCCTCCCTCCCTCCCTCCCTCCCTCCCTCCCCTCCCTCCCTCCCTCCCTCCCTCCCTCCTTCCTTCCTTCCTTCCTTCCTTCCTTCCCTCCCTCCCTCCCTCCCTCCTTCCTTCCTTCCTTCCTTCCTTCCCTCCCTCCCTCCCTCCCTCCCTCCCTCCCTCCCTCCCTCCTTCCTTCCTTCCTTCCTTCCGTCCCTCCCTCCCTCCCTCCTTGCTTCCTTCCTTCCTTCCCTCCCCTCCCTCCCTCCCTCCCTCCCTCCCTCCCTCCCTCCTTCCTTCCTTCCTTCCTTCCTTCCTTCCCTCCCTCCCTCCCTCCCTCCCTCCCTCCGTCCCTCCCTCCCTTCCTTCCTTCCTTCCCTCCCTCCCTCCCTCCCTCCCTCCCTCCGTCCCTCCCTCCTTCCTTCCTTCCTTCCTTCCTTCCTTCCTCCCTTCCTCCCTCCCTCCCTCCCTCCCTCCCTCCCTCCTGCGTCCCTGCCTCCCTCCCTGCCTCCCTCCCTCTCTTCCTGTGCATACATTTGACTGCATCTCTATTTCCACATTTCCTTGCCTGTGGGATCAGAAGATGCTGTCTCCACCCCAGGGGTTCACGCTGGAAATGAATTGCAATTACAGTCCTCTTTTTCCTCTCTCACTCTTTTCTTATTATTTCATTGTCGTTCTTTTTTAAACCCCTGTGAATCTCCCTCTGCACTCCTGTGTGTGTAGTGTGTGTGTGTGTTTGGGTTGTACGGGGAGGTGGGGGGGGGGGGGTCTGGCGACAACTTAGTCATATTGGAATGTGTCCTGTGTCCTCAGCTATTGAGAGACAGGTCAAGCTGTGACCTGGTCAGCATGGGAGCATGTGTCTGCCTGTCTGTTTGTCTGTGTGTGTGAGTTTGTGTGTGGGTGTACGTGTGTGTTCATGTGTATGTGTGTGTATGGTATATGCCTTTGTGTCTGTTTGGGTCCTCCAGCCTGCAGTTGAGAGTGTGTGTGTGCGTGTATTTGTACTTGTGTGTGTGTATGCCTTTCTGTCTGAGTCTTGGAGCCTGCACTGGAGAGAGGGTGTGTGTGAGTGAATATGTGTGTTCTTAATTGCTACTTTCAGAGACTATGTTTAACTAGAGTGAAGGAGGATGAGGGTGGGTGGGGGCGGGGAGGGGGGGGGGAGGGGGGGTCGGCCTGCTTTGTGTCTGCGAGGGCTCGCTGACGGTGCATGGAGACAGCGAGGTGCTTCAGAAGTTTGGCTCGGGGGACGGGTGGGGCGTGTGAGGGGTGTGGTCTTGGAACGAGGCTGGTGTGGGTGGGGGGGTGATGTGTGTGTGTGTGTGGGGGGGGGGGTGAGTGTGTGTGTGTGGGGGGGTGATGTGTGTGATGTGTGGGGGCGGTCATGTGTGTGTGTGGGGGGGGGGTTCATATCGATCTTAAATGACGACTGGCGGCCCTTCTGATCTCAGCAGGGCCCCCGGGCCCCCCCGCCATGTAATCTGCAGCCGGGGCCCGTCCCCATGGTAACCAGAGTTAAGGGGGGGGGGGGGCTGGGGGGGGGGGGGGGGACGTGCCCTGGCACAGACTCCTCAGAGTTATTATTTTGTACCTTTCTCTCTCTCTGTTTTCTCTTTCTCTCCTCCTCTCCTGACGGCTTTCTGCCCTCTGAGGACCTGCGCCTCGTTTGGTCGGTGAACACGGTGGGTCACGGGTTAAGTAGGGAAGCCTTTGTTTCTTGTGTGTGCGTGCGTGCGTGTGACACAAATTGGGAGTGGGCGATGTTGAGAGAGAGATGGAGTGAAAGAACTGAGAGAAAGAGTGACAAATGAAAAGGAAGGAAGTAAAGAAAAAAAAAAGATTCAGTCATCTGTTTTCCTCTGTAACAGAGAGGTCAGGAAGAAGTAAACCTGTTATGACAACTGCACACACACACACCTACACAGACCCGGACACACACACACAGACACGGACACACAACCAGAGACACACACACACTCATAATGCTGAGGATGCAGACTGCCCTTGCCTTACACCAACGTCAGCAAACACACACGTACACACGCACACACACACACACACACACACATGAAATGTTCGCAAATACATGCAGGCAGAAAAGTGCACCGTCGGAGACAGAACAGAGTTCCACAGAAGAATTTGCAACCCAGAATCAGAATCAGAAAGGGTTTTAACACTGGAAGAATCCTGGCCTTGTGCTCTCACACAGCTGCCTGATCCAGGGACTGCAGACATGGTGAGCTCCGTCTGTGTGTCTTCCTCCTGCAGCAAACCGTCACATGATCAAAACCAGCTCCTGTTTGCTTTCCTGTGCGGACATCAAACATGCACACCCTCCAACCCCTCTCACCACCCCCCTCCCCAAAAATGAACAGAATCGACAGAAACAGCAGGAGAGGAAGAGAAGGAGGGAGAGATATGGGCGTGGGGAGGGAGGGATGGATGGGGGGATGGTGGTGAGTGGAGAGGGTGTCTCTTAATGATATCCCACACTGGTTCCATCCCAGTGCTCTGGAGAGCTCCTCTTCTTCTCTTCGTCTCAGTGGACGCCAGTCTTTCATCTCACGGACCTGTCTCCCCCACTCCTCCCCCCTGCTCCCCCCTGCTCCCCCCACCCACCACCCCTTTTCGCTTTCTTCTCCTCCTCCCCTGCTGTTCTCTCCTCTCCCCAAATCTCTCTCCCGCTGACCCGCCTCCACTGGCCATCTCCTTCGTTGACCTCTCGTGACCTCTCGTGACCTCTCGTGACCTCTCCCTTTTGCAGGCTTCCTCGCTGGTCAGCTGTTATGACAACCAAACGTGGCCTCTCTCTCCCCTGTCTTCCTGCTTGCCATTGGCTGTCAAACTGATTCTCTGGATCTTTCTCTGTTCTGGTCTGGGTCTGGTCTGGTTTGGTTTGCTTTGGTCTGGGTCTCGTCTAGTCTGGTCTGTGTCTGGTCTGGGTCTGGTCTGGGTCTGGTCTGGTCTGGTATGGGTATGGGTATGGGTATGGGTATGGGTATGGGTATGGGTATGGGTATGGGTCTAGTCTAGTCTAGTCTGGTATGGGTCTGGTCTGGTCTGGGTCTGGGTCTGGGTCGGTTTCCTCATGGCAGAAGCACATCCATCCACACAGAGAAGTTCACTAACTCTCCTCAGAAAAGAGGAAATTAAAAATGTAAAAGAAAGAGTGAGAACACAAACACATACCTGAACAAATATCTTGGCACAGTGTGTAAACAAACAAACACACCCACACACAACACACCTACTGTTCATGCACACGGACATGAACACAAACACACACTGCGGTATTTGGCTATGAGGGCGCACAATGGCAAAGTTCAAAGTGAGAGCAGAGTGGGCGGAGGATCAGAACAAGCCGCAGCAGTCAGGCAGTCCACAGCTAGCACGCTCCATTTAGCTTCACACACACACACACACACAAACACACATCAGAGTCTTTGAACCTAACCTAGCCCTCATCCCGCATGTGTATGCTGGTTGGTATGAGTCCTCACAAGTGTATGCAACTGTTTGAATAGAGAATACAAATACTTGTTTTGGTGTGTGTGTGTGTGTGTGCTTCTTTGCGTTTATGTTTCACTTCATGAGTCACTGGCTTAGTGGGCCTAACTGCGGGTCCCTGCGGGAGCTAATTCCACTGAAAACAGGTGGTTCTACTTTGAGCACCAACTTATAGGGATGCATTCTCCAGCTTATGTGGCAAAACCGTGACCAAGCGAGAAAGGAAAGCCTAAAATCTTGATTCCGTTCCAGACGGTTCGATTGAATCCTTTCAAGATGTAGATGAAGAGGAACCAAGCTGCAGGGCGTGGAGATTCTCAAACCATTTCTTCTTGTAAGGTAAGAATTCCATATTTGCACATGGCACATCCTGTCCCCCCCTCTCCTCTCCAACTCCTCTCCCCTCTTCTCCCCTTCTCCTCTCCTCTTCTCTCCCACCCCCTCTTCTCTCCTCCTCTACTACCCCCTTCTCCTTTCCAACTCCTCCCCTCTCCTCCTCCTCGTCCTGGTGTAGGAGAACTCTCTTGTCAACTGCTTCTTGTCAGTGCCACTTTGTTTCACCTGGATAGCGACACTCACACACACACACTCACACACACACCATCACCAACACCCCCACCACCACTGTCACAATGGAGGTCTTTGTCTAAGGCAACCTTATCTGCCTACCAGACTAGAACTGCAGCTACCTGAGTTTAGTGTTGAAGCTCTCGCTTTGCAAAACCGCACGCACGCACACACACACCTACACACACACAGACACACACACACATGTAAAACATACACTGTACACACAGACACACACCCAAGGACTGAATACAGAAAAAATGCATACAGAAATTCACACACATAAACCGTCCATTATGGAAATAACACATCTGAAAATACACTACATGCAAATGATGTGATGGAGAGAGTTTTTCTCCTTGACACGTATGATTGCATTGTGAACCAGCAGACTCTCTCATATCACAGATCTGTATTCATCCACACACACCCACACACTTCTGGGTAGTCCTATACACTCATAACTACGCGTGGGACGCAAATAACAACACACACCAAAGCGTGCAACAAGACAATCTGGATTTCATCTTCCCGTTTCTGTCTTTGTGTGTGTCTGTCTCCCTCCTGTCTGTCTGGGCGCTCGCTAAACCTACTTTTGTCTTCTCTTTCTTAAACGAGGACACACACACAAAAGGCACAGACACACACACGCACACACTCTCTCACAACAGACAGAGACACACACTGGAACTAAGTGGAGCTGGACTCAGACAGGATTGTAATGACCTCTCACTGGCTCTCAGTGAAGCATAGCCCGGTGTTGAGTTTCTATTAGGAGGCATTAACCTTAAGTGTGTGTGTAACGTCGTTGAGTCTGATAAGGCACAGGTGTCCGTGTGTGTGTACTTGTGTGTGTGAGAGAGAGAGAGAGAGAGAGAGAGAGAGAGAGGGAGAGAGAGAGAGAGAGAGAGAGAGAGAGAGAGAGAGAGAGAGAGAGAGAGAGAGAGAGAGAGCTCAGCTTCTCAGCTTAAATCTAATTACAGGGATTATTCCAAGTTCAATTGTTGGTGTCTGTCACATGGTTGGAGGTTATAACATTAGTTACACATCTGGTGACACAGAGTCAAAAAGGGTTAATTGGGTTGGAGCTCAACATGCCCTGGCTTGAGAGAGTGAGCTGTTTGTTTGAGAGGTATGTGTGTGTGTGTCTGCCTGTGTGTCTACATCTATGTTGTTGTTCAGACAATTGAGAGAAAATGTTTAATTGCATTTCAGGACAGCATACAGTTGACTGGGGATAAACAAACAGTCTGGAAGTGTCTTTACCTCAGAGGGATGATTCCCATCTGTACCTCAGAGGGATGATTCACATCTGTACCTCAGAGGGATGATTCACATCTGTACCTCAGAGGGATGATTCACATCTGTACCTCAGAGGGATGATTCACATCTTTACCTCAGAGGGATGATTCACATCTGTACCTCAGAGGGATGATTCACATCTGTACCTCAGAGGGATGATTCAGATCTGTACCTCAGAGGGATGATTCAGATCTGTACCTCAGAGGGATGATTCACATCTGTACCTCAGAGGGATGATTCCCCATCTGTACCTCAGAGGGATGATTCACATCTGTACCTCAGAGGGATGATTCAGATCTGTACCTCAGAGGGATGATTCACATCTGTACCTCAGAGGGATGATTCACATCTGTACCTCAGAGGGATGATTCAGATCTGTACCTCAGAGGGATGATTCACATCTGTACCTCAGAGGATGATTCCCATCTGTACCTCAGAGGGATGATTCAGATCTGTACCTCAGAGGGATGATTCCCATCTGTACCTCAGAGGGATGATTCCCATCTGTACCTCAGAGGGATGATTCAGATCTGTACCGTTCAGAGTTTGTCTTGAAAAAGCTCAAACATTCATTGTGTCAGTGATTCATAGGATTCATTAGTGGGTCCCTGGAGAGTTCTCTCTGGAGAGTTTTTTTTTCTTCTTTCTACCTGACAGCTTCAGTGGTCATTTTTCTCTCTCTCTCTCTCTCTCTCTCTCTCTCTCTCTCTCTCTCTCTCTCTTCTCTCCTCTCCTCTCTCTCTCTCTCTCTCTCTCTCTCTCCTCTCTCTCTCTGATGCACTCATGCATGCTTCTCTCTTTCCTTACTCTTTCGTTTCCCTGCTTCACTTGCTCTCACTGCCTAGTTCCACTCCATCTCTTTCTCTCTCATTCCATCTCTCTTCCTCCATCCTCCCTATCTCTACCTTTACTCTCTCTTATCACCTTTTCCATCCTCTCCTCTTTCGCTCCCTCTCTCTTTCTCTCTCGAACCTCTATCCTGTCCTTTCTCTCTCTCTCACTTCTCACTACTCTCTCTCCTCTCTCTCTCCCCTCTTTATCTGTATGTCCCACTCCCTCTCTCTCTCTCTCTCTCTCTCTCTCTCTCTCTCTCTCTCTCTCTCTCCTCTCTCTCTCTCTCTCTCTCTACTACTCTTTATCTACCCTCTCTGTCCCTCCCTCCCTCCCTCTCTCTCTTTCCCTCCTTCTCTCTGTCTCTCCTCCTTCTCTCCCTCCTTCTCTCTGTCTCTCCCTCCTTCTCTCTGTCTCTCTCTCTCTCTGTGTTGTGTGTGCTTCTGAGAGGAGTAAAATACAGACTGGGTCTTTGACTGGAGCAGTGATGCTATCTCTGCTCCCAGTCCAATCTAGAGACACAGGCTGCACATTGTTCTCCCTCTCCTCTCCTCCCTCGCTTTCCTTCTTCACTGCTCTCTCTCTCTCTCTCTCTCTCTCTCTCTCTCTCTCTCTCTCTCTCTCTCTCTCTCTCTCTCTCTCTCTCTCTCTGTCTCTCTCTCTCTGTCTCTCTCCCTCTCTGGCCTACTGTTCCTCTCTTCCCCTGGGCACTCCGAGGGGGCGGTGGGGCGGGGGATGCATGAAGGAGGTAACATGTAAAAGGAAAGGTAGGATGGGGAGCAGGGGTGGGGGGTTTGAGGGGTTGAGGGGATGAGGGTTGGGGTGGGGGTGGGGGGTGACTCTGGTTCGTCATCCATCAGTACACCAGACATATCATCACCACGACGACCCCCCTGCTCTGCTCTGCTCTCCACTCATCATCCCCTTCATCCCGACAGACAAACACCCTCTTCCTGCATTACCACTAGATAGAAATTCATTAGCCTTCTGAGTTATGATCCAGATAATGTATCCCTTCCTTTCTGCCTTCCTACCTACTATCTCTCTCTCTCTCTCTCTCTCTCTCTTTCTCTGTCTCTCTCTCTCTCTCCCTCTTTCTGTCTCTCTTACCCTCTCTCTCTTTCTCTGATGCATATTTATGGAGATGTGTGTACAAATGGATGGCGTCCCATATTCCAGGAATGGATTCAAATTCCTCTTTAGAGATAGATATGTCGGGTAAGTATCTATGAAAACGTCCCTGTGACAAATGATGTTGCTTGTTAACGCTCCCCAGCGGTCGTAAAAACTGTTTTTTATTTCTGTGGTTCTGTTCCAAGGAACCCAAGGGGCTCCGACAGAAAGACAGGATTCAAACCCAACGAAGAATAAATAACTGTGATGAACACAAACGGACTTCGGTTTCCCAAAAGGGAAATTTCCACAGAGGAAGTAACTACCAGGTAGCATTTCTGCCATGACAAACACAACAGACACCCACACTGCTTAGCTCAGCGTTTTTGGAGGGGTGGGGGTCTTCCAGCCGACTGGAGAACAGAGATTGAGGGGGGGGCACAGGGAGAGATTCCTGATGCTCATTGGCGGATGGAGTCTCCAATGAGGGACAGGCATCTCATTAATTAAAAGTGAAGGTGCACTTCACATAGGCGCACACACAAACGCACATGCTCACAAACGGATCAAAACGTGCACACAAACACTCCGTCACACCCCAGGAACAGACAGATGTTGAAGCAGTCAAGCAACGACACCCCAGTTGCCTGAAGTGTCTCCGATGACCGTGGACGGAGGTCTTAGTCCTCGTTACATGATTCTGAAACAGGGAGGACATCCATCACGTGGAGGAAAGTATTAATAGAATGGAACGCGCTGCATTGAACGCATGTGCTCATAGTCCTGACGGTACACTTCCTCGGAACGCGTCACTGAAGATGTAGCCTCCAGCGCTGGAGACCGCACTGCATGTAAAGTTATTGATATACATAATGAATGTACACGGTACACCGTATTGCGGGAAATCATCCCCCACACTCGTCCTCTCCCGCCTCTCATCCCTTCCTCATCCTCGTCTTACATTTACATTTAGTAGACGCTCTTATCCAGAGCGACTTACAGTAAGTACAGGGACATTCCCCCCGAGGCAAGTAGGGTGAAGTGCCTTGCCCAAGGACACAACGTCATTTGCACGGCCGGGAATCGAACTGGCAACCTTCTGATTACTAGCCTGAATCCCTAACCGCTCAGCCACCTGACCTCCTTCAGCCCAGTAGCCATCCCCCTCATCGTGGATGTCCTCATCTTTATCCTCCTCCATCTTATTTCCTTCCCCCAAACATGGTTCTTTGTTCCTGGTTTTACTTCACTCCCGTGCTAGGAGTCAGGTGGCTGAGCGGTTAAGGAATCGGGCTAGTAATCAGAAGGTTGCTGGTTCGATCCCCGGCTCTGCCAAATGACGTTGTGTCCTTGGGCAAGGCACTTCACCCTACTTGCCTCCGGGGAATGTCCCTGTACTTACTGTAAGTCGCTCTGGATAAGAGCGTCTGCTAAATGACTAAATGTAATGTAAATATAAATGTGCTCACACCTTGCTTCTCTCTCATCCTCTCTCTTTCACAGATTGTTTTCTATTTTCACTCACTGACTTTCTCCCTCTTTTATCTACTCTCCCTCACACCTCCCTCCCTCTCTCTTTCCCTCCTTCACTCTTGATCACACATTTGTTTTTCCGTTTCTCTCCCTTCTGCTATTTCTCTGTCTCTCTGGTTTGGTCTCCTTACATCAGCAGTCCTCACTTGTTATTCCACAGTAGCAGTCTCCTGTCGTCCTGACGATGATCAGCTCTGCATCACTTCCTGTCTTGGCGTCAAACATTTCCATAGTTCAGAGGCACCTCGCTCTCCCTTCCTCTCTCTCTCTCTCTCTCTCTCTCTCTCTCTCTCTCTCTCTCTCTCTCTCTCTCTCTCTCTCTCTCTCTCTCTCTCTTTCCTCCTCTCTCTTCATCTTTTCATCACATGGATCAACAGCGATGATCCTGGAGGAGCATGGGAAAAGAGGGCCCCTCATTGCCCCTAACCCCCCTACCCACCCCTCAGCCCCCCCCACCCCTCAGCCGCCCCACCCCTCAGCCGCCCCCACCCCTCAGCCCCCCATCCTCCTGTTTGTTACCACTGCTCTTCAACCTGCCATTAACGCTCTCTAATCACACAATGCAGAGAAGAGCTAATGTTCCCATTAATATTTATATATGCAAAAATAACAACTCGCCAGCCATTAAAACAATGCAAATTAAATTGAATCACCTTGTTAATTTGTCGCTTTCAAAACCAAGCCCCAAGATGGATGTGAATCTCAACCGCTCGCGAGTTAGTCACGCTTCGCTGAAACGACGTTGCCGCCTGCTGCTGATAACGTGGATGAAAGAGAGTGTTCTAGAACCCAACACACCCATCAGAGCGCAGATGGGTGTGTGTGGGGGTGTTGTGTACTTTGTGCAAATAGGTGAGTTGGACAAGGTCTTCTGTGTGTGTGTGTGTGTGTGTGTGTGCCGGGAATCTGTCATCATTCATACATGTGTTTCCTTTTTCATGTCAATATCCAATCATGCTTGCATGTGTGTGTCTGCGTGTGTGTATGTGAAAGTGTGTGTGTGTGTGTGTGGTAATAAGACAGAATGATGGTGAGACAGGCAGTGTCTCCTGTGCAGAGGGAGCAGCAGAGATTAGAGGCCGTGCCTCTCTGATAGACTCTCCAGAGACTCACCATCATCTGTCTGTCCAAGTGGGGAGGCCCAGCCCTGCAGCCAGCAGCCCTGCAGCCAGCAGCCCTGAAGCCAGCACTGGACTGGGACAGTATTGATCTGTGTGTGTGTGTGTGTGTGTGTGTGTGTGTGTATGTGTGTGTGTGTGTGTGTGTGGAGATGTGTGCGCACGTGGTGTGTGTCAATTTGAGGAGTGGAACATCACAGATGACAGAACCAGAAGAGGAACTGAGAACCTCATAGATCTTCAAACAGTTTGAGTCTCCTCAGAGGTCCATTATAATACCTTGACTCTCTCCTAATGATGGCAGTCTGTCTCTGGTGACAAAGGTAGCACACGTCACAAAGGAGCTCGAAGATGAGGTATTGCCATGACAACAAGGTGACTGACAGCCCCTGGGTTGTCTCCGACAGCATGGGGTGACCCAGGGGCGGGGCATTCGGTCTGATGTTGCCCCTGATAGAGCGCCTGTTTGACTGACATCTGATGGTGACATCCCAGTGTTTGTTCAACTGTCAGTTGAAGACTCTGTTAAGGACAAAAGGGCATTTTTTATATATATATAACACAAGCTTTAACTGAAGAGAAATTAGTCTGGAATTATCCGAACCACTCAAGGGAATTAACTTTCCGAGAATGCAAGGCCAGACTGGTTGAAAAAGGGTGACTTAAGAAAGAAGGATGCGCATACAAACGCATACGCTGTCAATGGGCCTAAAAGCTCAAACAAACTGTATGATGTTTTAAAGGGGTGCTGGGCCTATTTCTAATTTCGAGGACATGGCAAGTGTGCTAGCACTTAGCGGCTAAAGGTACCTGCGCTCCAGTATCACTTAGGCCTATAACAGCTGGAATGTGAGCTGACAGAACACCAAGCTGCATGGTAATTGGTGCTACACAGAAACTTTCAGAGCTGGCTGCACAATAGTTGTAGCATCACAAGGGAGTCACTGGATTCTGTCAAAATACAGGATTTTCTTGGGTGTGCATGCTTGAAAGGAGGTTTGGCTGTGACAAACCGCTGTGAGATTTAAATTGTGTGACTAATCGGCGAGACAGAAAAAGGAGAAGCAGTTTTGAGTGAAACTTGTCTCCATATCGCAGAAATGTGGAACGCTAACCGGAAATTTTTAGGACTCAGATGTGCAGAGAAAAATAGGCCTACACCCGACAAAAGTAGTAAGATGAGAGAAAATGAGCGGTAGTGAGGAGAACGGAGAACAAACACGTCCTCAGACAAACCACTTCCTCTTTCCCTGTTGACTCGAATACATCCACAAAGCTAAGTTCTCTGTGTGTTTACACAATAGGCAAGGGTGGGGCTGGGCAAATGTACGATACCGCGGTAGCCAAACTGGATAAGGGAGATTTGCCGAGAACTGAGAAATCATGACCGGCTGCACACATGGAGGGTTAGGCTTTACTGCTGGGACGTGTTGGCTAAAGCTAGGTCCATCAGCGTCATGGAAACAGCTCACCGCCTAAACATCAACAAACTTCAGCCCTGAAAGGGCGAGTATCGTCGGCGACATTGGAATCCTATGATGACTCAGCTTGATATTTGTTTACTTGTCTCAGGCAATGGGAACTATGACTGCAGATCATCTGATTGACTATTCTGTGTCATGTGTGGCCCAATAGCCTACTTGTTTGTCTCCACTGATCTCAAGGTGCTATGATGAAAAACACAAACTAATCCCCAAAACTAGCAAAGATGACTTCAGTCAATTTTTCTGGTATCAGTAGGCTACTTCACTATTTATTTTTCTGACAACTTTTTACTTTCACTCCTTATTCCCCCCCATGTACTAACCCTTAGTATTAACCCTGTATTAACATGATATGTGGTCCAGTTCACAGCATGACACTAAAACAGGTAGTAGTAGCCTAATGTCTATTGACTACTTTTTACTTATGTAAGTACTTATGCCTATACTTCTTTACTGTAGTCTTTTTAAGCATGAGTATCTGCACTTGAGTGAAGGATGTGTGTTCTTTTGCCATCTCTGATATCTTGTAGCCTCTTAAAAAAACGACATGCCGCATAAAACCTTCCTTTGACCGTAAAATCCAAGAGTCAGTTGAAACTAACCCAGAGCTCTGGTTTTGAAGGGGCTGAACTCTTATCAAAGCTCATCTCTACAAGTTAACACCATAACTTCCACGATTTAAGCAAGGCCTAAATAAATCACAGAAAAGCCAGTTGAATAGCCTACTTGACAGTGAACCTGATAGACACCTCCCAGAACAAGTATGGGTGGTCATGCTTTTCTGGATAAACAATCAATATAGATACAGAAGGGTTAAACTTGGCGTTTGAGGCACTGGGCCCTCATATTCTTAATAGGGTTAAACTACAGACAATGGAGTGTGGGGTTAGGGCCGCCCAACACAACACTGCCTCTTCCCAAATGATAAACTCCTCACTCTCCTCTATTGAAAAAGCTATTAAACGCACGCAACGCCTCGCCGCCTTTGCACCACGCTCTGCGGTCCAGGGGCTTGAAAGAGAGAGAGCGGGCGAGAGATAAAAAGGATACATTAAATAAGAAACATCTGAACGTTTCTTTTTTCTATCTCTCTCTCGCTCTCTCTTGAATCAAAGAGTGTACTGTGCGAAGAGGCGGCAGACCACCGTGCCAGACGAGCCATCGAGACAACTCCAAATTACTTCACTCCTTCTTTTGTTTATTGTTTTATTTATCTCTCTCTTCTTCTCATCTTTCTTTCAATTTTTTTTGATAAACACTATGGAGAGGCATGCTGTGGAATTAAGTTCAATTTCATCTGTGGCCTCAAGAAACAAACAAAAAAGTTGTTCTAGACACTATGGTTATAACTTAAGCCCATTGCTTCAACTATATCCAGAAGCAAGAGTTATATTATTGTGTACTCACTATGAAAAGCTATATGGCCTAGACCACGAGCAGTTAATATCATATATACCCTGGGTAATAATGGCTAACTTTTAAGTCTTCCCAGAAGGCAGAGATTTCAGACCGCAAATATAGCTGGACTACAACATGGCTGGCCTGGATAGGATCTGGATTACTACACAGCTGATATGGACAGCCTACTTCACCATGTCTAAATTGGATTCAGAGTGATACTGGATCATGTCTCAGGTACTAACCAGCCTCCCCCGCCAGCCCTGAGCAGCCCTGAGACATGGCTGGAGAGCAGGGTGGCTACTGGAGTCCTCTGGAGCCAGGACGGGGCCTGTGGCAGGCCTGGGCCAGACTTGGCCGGTGCTACAGGCTGGAAGACTGAAGCTCTCCTGCTGGACTGTATCCAGAGAGCCTGGGTCCCCCACTGAGAGGAGCGAGGGCCCCTTAATCACCACCCTGGCTGTGACATCATCAGCCCTGGCCACAGCACAATGGACCACCCTGTACTGAGACCACACCTTCGCTAGACACGCTACTGACATATAGAGCCACGCCACATTGTGGATAGGAAGATGTATTAATATACTGACTGGAACCCAGGATACAATAACTGTTTATAGAGTGAAGTTATGTCACTTTTTGTATCCATATTTTTTTTTCATACACGTGGAATGAAGCTAGCATTTATAAGTGCAGTACACTCTGACCTGCCCCAGTTTGTCTCAGAACCGAAATGTTCCCTGACATCAATTCTCATTTGGTATTTTTTGGCAAAGATGTAGACTAACATTAATTTGAGCTCAAAACAACACAGACGGCATGTCCATAGGAAAAACATTTTATTGAAAAACATTTTCAGTTCGTAACAGACTGGTGGAATGTGTGTCATTTTTCCTCACTTTCGTTTATTTTGTTTTTGAATGTTTTAACCGTATCATGCCCTGGCCTTCTCAAACTGCAAAGGGAGGGGCAACAGCCACCTGGAAACCATAACAGACTAAAGAAACCAGGAAAGACAAACAACGCAATCATAATACTGTGTTACTTACAAACTGGACAGGAGTCAAATCAAAAACAGAACAAACTAATTCAATAAATATTTATGGTACACACTTATGGCACAAATATGCAGCAGTCGGTTTGGCAACTTTTTCCTCTCAAATTTCTTTTTAAAACCAAATTTCCATGGAAACAGTGCAAAAGGGGAGGGAGTGGGAGGACACAAGCTTTCCAACGAGCGCTAGCTAAAATACATAGCAAAAAATTCAAATTTTGTACAAAACATCTTACTTTAAGAGTTTATAAAAAAATGTTTTATTGGGTTCTGGTCAATATGTACACAAGCTATTTACCAAAAAAAGTTGTATGCTCGGGCTTTACTGAAGTGTATTCAATTTTTTCGGTATCGTTTTCCATTTACTTTCCTAAAAAGGTGAATAAGGCTATCGTAACAACCCAGGATCCATATACAATACAAACATTAATGTATGTACAGTTTCTTACCTACAGAAGAACGGTGCAAAATTACTGAGTCAGGTGACCAAGGGCTGACCATACGAGCAAGGCATTTTACAGTAGCCTGAAGTACTTTTCCTAGCCGGCATGTTAACGTTCTCACAAGATTCCCATTTTCCGTTTGATCAAGACAGAAACCATAGCAACCATGGGAGAGCATTCGTTTCTGGCTAGGATAGGAACATCAGATTGAAAGAAACTAAGATTGTCATATTCTGCCGCAGTCAGACAGCAACTAAACAGCAATTGGTTCGTGTTCTCTGGTGTGGTTTTTTCACTTTTTCTTAAATAACCGCCCAGGCGCATTTTTTTTAAACTTTCAATTGGTTTCATTTTTCACAGTTTACCTTGAACTACGGCATATAGTAAAGAAAAGAATGTTAAAATAATACTACCATTAAAAAAAAAACTGAACAGCAGGCTTGTGTGACTTTCGTTGCTATTTATGAATTGTTTTGTTTGTTGTTACATCTTTCAGTGGTTAAGAACACATCCTATAGGTGTAGGTTTTTTCTCAATTGTTAAAAAAATAAATAAAAATTGCATATTTGCAGATTTTGTAGCCTCTTAGAGGCACAAACCTCAGATCAAGGCTTGGCTTTTCGGTGAAATTTGATATTCTTAATGAACAAATGAAAATGTCAGTAATGATACATGTTTGGGCATGGCCTAAGTCACAATCAGGTTTTCATTATCTTAAGCCAATGTTTATAATGGGAGTGAAATAACAAAAAAAATCTGTCATCCACAGGACTGTTTCAAGCGGAGGTACTCTCACACACACACAAACACACACGCACACACACACAGATAAAACATGACCACGTGGCGATAGGGGAGGGGTAACAGGGTCATCGTGGGAATCTTCCCATCATCCTTTGGGAGATGCTACAGTGAGCAAGTGTGGGGAACATTGGTCGTCTACCCGGTCCACCCATCTGAGTTATTTTGGGTCAGATAAAGTCCACTCCCTTGGGCGTACGTCCAGATTGCCCTCCCTCTCCACTTCCCCTTCCCAGGCTCCTAGCCCTGTGTATATGGAAAAAGGCAGCCGTTTGGGGCGGGAATATGTGGGACAATATGGATCCAAACAGATATTGAATAATTGAAAACCTAGCTTGCATAATGTGCACTTATACCATAATATATTAACATTACTTCTCAATACCGCCTGACTACACCTGTGCTCTATGTGGCTATCATAAATAAATTCTGGTTTTTCTGTTGTTTTTTTTTGTAGTTTTTTGTTTTTGTTTTTGTGTTTTAATGTCCTCCTTTAAATGTACATCTATTTTGATTTAAAACAAACAACAAAAATGTATGGAAAAAAAGAATGGGAAAAAAAATCACGATACGGAAATGCTAATGAAGACCGAGTAACGGCAACAAAGTGTGTTGAAGTCCCTGTGCTTTTTAAACGTGAGCAGGAGAGCACTGGTCCGCCTGACCTCCGACCTCCGGGGGCGCTGCCGCGTCGACCCTTCTGGGAGCCACAGTACCAAGAACGGCTCCATCCTGTGGCTATGCTACACCCTAGACCAGGGAGTCAGGTGGCTGAGCGGTGAGGGAAGCGGGCTAGTAATCCGAAGGTTGCCAGTTCGATTCCCGGTCATGCCAACTGACGTTGTGTCCTTGGGCAAGGCACTTCACCCTACTTGCCTCGGGGGGAATGTCCCTGTACTTACTGTAAGTCGCTCTGGATAAGAGCGTCTGCTAAATGACTAAATGTCTAAATGTAGACCAGAGCGGCTGAACTCTGTGTCGCTGAAATGGCAGTAAAGCCAACAAGAATTCCTTATTGCCCCCATTTGCCAACACCCCTTCATCTGAAAAGCCTCCTATTTGTGTTACACTCAAGCCAACCCCTTTAACTCTACAGTTACAACCTTTTACTTATCTACATATTTTGCCTCCAACTCCATGGTTGGGCGGCTGGGTGGAGGAGTCGAGGACATAAAAAGTGCTGCTTTAAAATGTTCGTGAAGATCCTCCACCCTACCCAGAAGCCACCTTGGCAGCCGGGATCCCCGACCGAGGGGTGAATGTCCTGCAGAGGGCCGCACAAATTCTCCCCTCCTTCCCTGTCCAATCCCTGACCTCTTTCTCTCTCTGCTTCTCACCTCTCCAAGCCAATGGGATGCAGTGTGTGTTTATTACGTGGGTCGTCACATGCACCAGCACGACAAATCTCGGACGATACCACGACACTAAACAACGTCTTCTGTGTGAGTGAACAATACCAGGAATGAAAAAACAGAAACGAATGATTAAACAAACTTACAACGTGTCAAAAATACCACCAAAAAAAAGGAATCATATATTTTTTTTTTTTTCAAACGTTCAAGTAACAACTGTGTGAACTGTTATGCTAAAACTGAAAATCAGGTTGGGCAATGAGGAACGACGGGGTTGTATGCAAGATGATCCACACAGTTCACAATGAGTATGTGTGTGTGTGTGTGTTTGAGTGTGAGAGTGTAAGTGACAGGGGGAGTGAGTAATGTCCATGAATCAGTCAGGGAAGTCTCAGAGTGGAGATATCAGAATCTCTATTCCGCTTCTGGACCATAATGCACCTGGTGGCCCCGGGCGACCAAAGGGACCAACGTTCACAGTTCCGCTCGTTCCCTCCTCCGCTCTCTCCTCTCGTCTTTCCCTCCTCTCTTTGTGTCTCTCGCTCTTTCCAAGCAGCAGTCTCTCCTCTTCTGAGGGGGGGGGGGGAGTTAAGAAAGAAAGGATGAACTTCTATCCCTCCTCTTTGCCTCTCCCACGAAAAATCGGCACATCTGTCCGCTTTTGTCATCCACTCCGAAGCGCGCGGGCGAGCGACTCGTCCGTACGTCCAAACGCTCCGGCCGCCTCCGAGACCCCAGTGTCCATCTCAGCGCGCCGAGAAGAAAGAAGAGAAAAGCAGGGAGCGGACAGAGGAGAGGGATCCGAACCTGCCCCCCCCCCCGCCCGCCTCTCTCCAGAGATCAGCAGCTTGCTCTCCAGCCTCCCCTCCTCCACCTCCACCCCAAGCCTCCCCCTCCCACTCAGCGACAATAACAAGAAGAACCAGAATAGCAACATCTCTGCAGGAGGTTGACCAAAAAAAAGACGGCGGGCAAAAACGAGGGAGGGAGGAGGAGAGGTCGAGCGAGATGGAGTGAGAGAGAGAGAGAGAGAGAGAGCGAGAGAGAGAGAGAACGATTCACGTGCGTCCGCGTAGCGGGCTGAACCAAACCCGCCCTGCCAAAGTGTGTGTGGGGAAGGTGGGTGGGAGGGGAGGGACTTAGTGTTTTCTTTTCCGGAAAGGGGAGAGCGGGGATCGGTGGGTTGGGGGTGGGCTGGGGGGGGCGGTGGCATGTCGTGGAGGTCCCGATTCAGACTTTGTAGTAGATGTTGGCGGGGCTCTGGGGGGGCATCTCCTGGACGATGTACACGGGGTGCCCGTAGTCCCCGCTCACCTTCTCGTAGTGCGGGCAGAACACGCTGTCCGCAGTCCTGAGCGGGATGATGATGTCGCTGGGCTCCGAGCCGTTGTTGTTCCCGCCCCCGCCGCCGCCCCTCTTGGGCGTGGCCAGCGTGCTGAGGGACAACGTGGTGGCGTGCTGCGGCGAGTGCTTCCTGTGCCGCCGCCGGTACTTGAGCAGCAGCAGGACCAGCATGATGATGATGATGATGAAGATGACGCTGCCCGACGCGATGCAGGCGAAGAGGGCCACCTCGGAGCCCACCACGCTGGACGACTTGCCGCCCGCGCCGGCACCGTTCTCCTCGCCCTCTGGGTGGTACGAGTGGCCTGAGAGGAAGACAGGTGGGGAGAAGAGAGAGAGTGAGTGACACAGCACGTTTTTTTCACAGAATGAACATCCATGAAATACAATGAAAAGGTCATCCGTGTACAATCGTAAGATGACGTTTGAAGGAGAGCTTCAAACGTCCCAGCTTTCTCCTTTCATTTCCATCACCCCGCTCTCGTGCCTGTACGGACTCTCTGCCTCGTACAACACAGTCTTTTGATCTTGCCGTTGTGAAGGTGTGAGGCGAGGAGAGGAAAGTACAATACTGGGATTGAAAGATGCTTTCAGTGAGCTTTTTATTGAAGGTCAAGCCCTCGTCTCTCCATCTAGATATTCAAATTCAGCTGGTGGTCACCTTGACTTTGAGTGTAGACCACAGCGGTGTCACATAACCAAGATGGCAAGAGTACTTCTGACATAACAGCTCCTTGATATTTGAATAACTTGAACACGAAACATCTATTGAAAATGTACAAATAAATACGTTAAAATGGGGACTTTTACAACACAAGAAAAGTTGATTATAAAAGCAAAGCTGTGATTGGGATAGTACCCCCCACCCCCACACTTGAGACTTGAGAGCACTAACTCTCTGGTCCACATTGAGTTGTTAAAGGCAAGTCTGTCTCCTCTTCCCCCAGGATACAGAGCTATTCTCTGGGCAGGAGGGATTACTGTGTCTCCCTGTCTGGCTGGCCAGCATCCCCTGCAGGGCCTGCTGGTGTTGATGCTATGAGGAGTGGAAGGCTTGGAAGATGGCAGAAGGCCCAACTCTAGCACCCTGTCCCTGTTGTACATGGGGATTACCGCTGCCTCACAAGCCCAGCTCCTACCACTCCCAACGCCCATATGCTCTCACTCCACGCCAAGATGGAGGGATGAGGTGAAAAAAAGGAGAAGAGAGGGAGAAGATGCTGAGGTCAGCAGGGTGGATGTGCCAGCGTGGATTTGAGTGGCTAGCTGGCAGGACGGCGCGGCCGTTGTCAGAGGGATTTGAGAATGAAAATAGAAGCTCGGGTCTCGACAAAAAGCCCTCGCCACCGTGCCAGAGTTTAAATAGGTCACTGTTTTGGTTTGTTCCATCTCTTGTTTTTTTTCTTTCTTTTGCTCCCCCCTCTAAAAGCAGAAAGTTCGATGCGGAAATTGCGGGGCTGGAGATTTTTAACTGCAATTTAATAGCTCCGATAAGAACGGTCTGGTTTGAGAATGTGCGCACGGGGAGAACAAGTGCACGTCTGTGCGAGGAGCAGTTACCGTTAAAAGATGGCGGACGCCGATTGGATAGTTTTACCTCAAAATGTCAGCGCAGGTGGGTGGGGGCGGGAGGGAGGGAGGCGGAGGAGAGCTGGGACCACAGTGGGGCGTTGTAGCGCTGGAGAACCTATAGATGCTTATCAGTTTTATGGGCAACTTTCAATTATGGGCCAACGAATTGCTGACCTTTCCTTCCTGTTCTTACAAAGGCTTAGCGAACGCGGGGACACGCACGCACGCACACACACACACACACACACACACACAGACCTCTCTGTGCTCTATGTCCCTGAGAGATTGTGGCTGGCTATGAACACTCTTACCTGACTTCTCCAGAACTTCGTTTGGTTTGTTGGACTCTTTGCCCACTTCTGGGTGCTTGGGGGGATAGCTGGTGGGGTAGTCTTTGGGGGAAGTAGGATCAGAGGGATCTGGAAGCGGGGGGAGAAAAGATGCATCAGACACGCGGGAGACAGATGACTGACAGTGACTGCATGGGTGTGGTGTTTGTCTGGGGCTGTGAGGAGGCCTGCTCGAATCCATTTGGTGTGAAAGAGTATGTGCCTCTATGTATGAGTATGGGCCTGCTCTTAATGAAAGCACAGCATTCCTGATTAATTCCCTGACCTTCAGAGCCTCTCTGTGGTGTGGAGGCGGGTGCGTCGACGAGAGCGACCTCAGGAAATTACCCCATTGGGTAGAGAGTAACTGATTTATGAATAATCATGGCCATTAATTACCAGCGGGGGCTGGGCACCATCACTATGGAGGACAGATGCAGTGTGTGTGTGTATCTGTATGTGTGTGTGTGTATCCATTACAGTTCTACAGGATTACATCTGGAAAAGACCCTGCCCTGGGTGTTAAGCAGACTATGGAGCTAAATGCCTGGTAACCCTTCAATACCTTATATGGGCCTAGAACAAAGAGGTGTTCAGTATTCCACATGATATAATGTTCTATGGTTGCCTATGGTTTCAAGGCTGTGTACCAATCAGGCCTCACAAAAGCACCCGCCGAAGGAATCTGTTATAAATACAATACTCACTTTGTCCCACTTTCATGATTATCTTCATAGACTTGGTCTTGCACACTCCCCCTTCCTGGCTGTCAATGCCTTCCATGGTGCCATTGGATGTAGCTACAAGAGAAGAAGAAGGAAATACACAAAAACGAGGTTAGCGTTAGCCGCAATGCTAACAACACACCCAACACCACAGAGGTCCGTGCGACCACATGCACCGTTATGCCCGTTTTTTCCCTCCATCCTGACTAAATCAATTTTTTTTCCTTTTAAAGGACATAATTGAGACTAGAGAAGGATTAAACATGCGAGTGGCTGAGCCGTTTCCTCCTGTTAACAATGTCACGTTCATCCAGGCTTGTCACCGCACCCATTCCAGATAGGGGCAAAAATTTCACGTCCCCAAAGTCAATTAGCTTGAGTAATTGTGTCTGTAATATCTCTAACTGGGCTGAGTGGCCCGGTGGAAACGGCAGTTATGGAGAAATGAGGGAGCAGGGGAAGACACAGAGACAATGGGCAGAAACAATGGGCGGCCATCTTGGCAGAGCCACAGGAAATTCTAGGGAGGCTTATCGAACATTAGCGCCAGCAACCCTCCAGAGAGCGCTGGGGTTGTTATTAAAGAATCAGCTGCCTGATTGAAAAAGCTCTTAAACGAGCTGCAGTCTAAAACCTAAACCTGATGCCAGGTGGTAAAATAAAAGGCAGTAACCGACAGATGAAGCAGAGAGGAAAACCCCTTCAAAAAAGCCTGTAAATTGAGTTGACTAAAAACACTCTTTCTTTTTTGTTTCTCGTGTGGTGTGAGGTAGGAGGTGATGAATATTTCAGCGACCCCTTGAAATGATCTGGGAGCAGCTCTAAACAGTTTGTCTGTGGGCTCAGAGCAGATGTTGTAGGGGGAGCAGAGGGGCTGTGTATCCCCACCAACACAAGACAGAGGAACAAACTAACCCTCTAAACAGATGTGACGGAGCCTTTTAAAACCAAAGAAAAAAAAAACAAATAAAGATTTAAAGAGTTAGCAACAACATGCACAGATGTTAGGCCACAAACAGTGTACAACTATCAAATACAAATAGCTTGCCTTAATGAACTCCATACACGTGCTACTGGCAGACTCAAATAGAGCTACACACACTGAAGGTCTACATCTAGTGAAGAGGACCACCCTGTTTCTCCCCATGCACCAGCCCCAGACTCAACACTGCCCCCTGAGGTGGTAGCGGGTACTGCAGACAGAGAGGCGTAGCAGGGTGGGGTGGCATGGGGGCCTCCTGGTCTATCAGGTCAGTAACATAGAGGCTAACGAGTTGCCAGGGGCTTAGCTGGCTTGGCCTCCTGCCAGCTTGGCCACATTCACTCTGCCCCCCTCCCTGCCTCTCCTAACCCCCAACCTCCCTCCCTCTCCTAGCCCCCAGCCTCCCTCCCTCCCCTAGCCCCCAGCCTCCCTCCCTCCCCTAGCCCCCAGCCTCCCTCCCTCCCCTAGCCCCCAGCCTCCCTCTCTACCCTAGCCTCCCTCCCTCCCTCTTTCTCTCTCTGTCTCTCACCACCTCCCTCTCTCTCTGTCTCAACCGCTCTCCCTTCCTCTCCCCTTTTTCCTACACAGGGGGGACAGGCGCCTCGAAGCCTGAACACCCACCGCCACCACCACCCCTCCTCCTCCCTTCCTCTTCCCCTCCCCATCTGCCGGCCACGACGGACCCGTCCCCCTCTGCCCACCCTCCTCCCCCTCTCCCCCTACCCCTCTCCCCCTCGCCCTCTCGCCCAACTCTTTTTTCATCCACCGGAAGGGGATGACATAAAGCAGGTGCTTCAGAATCCCGCTTCGCAGCTCTGGTCTTCTCTTGATTTCCCTGTCTCCTTTTTTCCTCGACTGCTAATCATTTTGATCCTGAGCCTCTCGCTCCGGAGAGATGTTGATAGGGACGGACATAAAGAGCATGTTAACGAGCACTGTTTCCCCTCCTCTTCCCCTCCCTCTCTCTCCCCTCCTCTTCCCCTCCCTCTCTCTCCCCTCCTCTTCCCCTCCCTCTCTCTCCCCTCCTCTTCCCCTCCCTCTCTCTCCCCTCCCTCTCTCTCCCCTCCTCTTCCCCTCCCTCTCTCTCCCCTCCCTCTCTCTCCCCTCCCTCTCTCTCCGCTCCTCTTCCCCTCCCTCTCTCTCCCCTCCTCTTCCCCTCCCTCTCTCTCGCCTCCCTCTCTCTCCCCTCCTCTTCCCCTCCCTCTCTCTCCCCTCCTCTTTCCCTCAGTCTCTCAAGCTGACCTATGGCTTTTTCGTGGAGGACGACAAGCACATTATGTGCAAAGCTTCTTAAAAGCTTGTGCTTCTGTGTGGCTGTGTGTGTGTGTGTGTGTGTGTGTGTGTGTGTGTGTGTGTGTGTGTGTGTGTGTGTGTGTGTGTGTGTGTGTGTGTGTGTGTGTGTATTCAATAAACCTGTTAGCATTACTCACTAACCTAACATTTTAATACTATCCCATCTTTTTCCCTCTTATCATGAGATACATTTTGTGTGTGCGTGTGTGTGTGTTTGTATGTGTCTGAATGAGTGCACATGAGCCCATGCTGGACCATACGTATTAGCGGGTCAAAGTTCAGGGTTGAGGTTGGGGACCAAACAGAAGCTATATGTAGGTCATGTCCGCTCTCTGAGGCAGCATCTCCATCCTGCGTCTGTCCTCCCTTCCTCTGTTGTCCTGTAAAACCACTAAACACCACATCGACACCCACCCAAACCTAATAAAACATGACCCTAAAAACTAGTCAAGTAATCTGTCCTCCACCCTGGTCTCCAGTCGGCTCAAACGCTCCCCACGCCTATCAAAACCTATTTAACTCAGAAACCTCCGAACCGGCTGTCGAACGTTCTCTGAGGGGTAAACATACTTTCTGCTCCTTTAAAAACTCACACCCTAATGCTGGAGCCAGACTCAGAGCCTTCCAGGCCTGACCTGGTTTCTAACAAGAATGGGATTGTTTACTCTGCTAAGGCTAGCTGGCTGGATATCTGGCTAGCTGACCGGCAGGCTTGCTGCCTGGCTTGCCGGCTGGCTGTATTTCTGGCTAGGCTGGCTGGCTTGCTTACTTGCTGGCTAGCTTGTTGGCAGACTTGCGTGTCGGGATGACTGGATAGCTCACTTGCCGGTCGGTTGGAGTAGCTGGCTGTTAGCTGCCACGGGCTAGCAGCTAATCCCCCATACAGAAGGAGTGTTGGGGAGGATAGACTAGGCTCATACATGGTCCCTCACAAATGGATTTACTCTCCTACTGCCACTGCCTTACAGCGCTCTGATAAGACTCACTAAGAGTGACAGACAGACGGAGAAAGAAAGATGGAGAGAGGGAGAGAAGGAGAGATAGAGGGAGAGTGGGAATGAGAGATTATTCCATCCAATTCCAGAGAGAAAGAGAGGGAGAGAGCGAGAGAGAGAAGTTGATCGACCTAACCCACAAAGGAGAAAAAAACTATGGTGGGAAGGGAGGGGGATGAGAGGGAGGGGGTGAGAGAGGAGAGAGAGAGAGAGAGAGAGAGAGAGAGAGAGAGAGAGAGAGAGAGAGAGAGAGAGAGAGAGAGAGAGAGAGAGAGAGAGAGAGAGAGAGAGAGAGAGCTTTTCGTAAGTGACGTGTCACTTCTCCTTTGGGCCGCATTCACTCAAATGTTGCAGAAGCCATTTTAACATGCTAAGTCTCTCAGGTTTTGCTCCCAGCACATGTTTAAGATGGGGTTAGCCCTGTTCAGAAGACATCTTAAAAGTTCTCTCTTAAAACCGTGGCCAGCCACAAAGTCACCACAACCGCGCACACGTACACACACACACATAGAGGGAACCGTGGGAGAGCAATCACACAACTGACAATGACAAAGAACCTCCCTACTGAATAGTGACAACTCAAGCACTCCCATGACCAATGTTGGTTACACACACGCACGTACACACACACACACACACACCCACACAGATGGCACACTCCTCATACACACACACAGATGGCACACTCCTCACACACACGCTAACAAGACCGGGCACACAAACGGTAAAGGAGTGCAGCAGTGTCTTGACTTTGAGGCCTTGTTTGCGTTTGCGCGAGAGAACCACCTCCTGAATTAACACCTGCGCCGACATCAAAACCTCCACTCCGATCTGTCAGGCACACGCTGCTCCAGAGTCCTCTCACCTCGCGGCCGAAACACTTCAAACACCCTCATCATCGTAAACCTCTGACTCTCTGTTAGTACCTGCTTACCCGGTCAGGGAACAGGAGAACGTCCTTCTTAAACAAACGGCTTTCAATTGTCCGTCTGTGGAGACGAGACAGATAAAGACTTTGGAGCGCTTAACTCAATTTCTCCACTCCGCTAATATAACTGGCGCTAACAACAGCCCTCTGTGTGTGTGTGTGTGTGTGTGTGTGTGTGTGTGTGTGTGTGTGTGTGTGTGTGCAAGTGTGCATAATTAATACACAACTCGGAGGCAAAGCGGGGAGCCACAAAAATTCGGAAATAGAGCGAGAGAATGCAGGAGTGAGAGACGGAGAGACAGATGCGGCTATGATCTAAACGCCGCCTTAATTGTCCCCTCTCCCGGTTGCCACGGAGAACCAAGCCGTCGCCGAGGCGCTGGGGTCGTAGGCTGGTTAGCGCCAGTCACAGGCCTGTGCCCTAATCGTCTGAGACAGAGGACTGCCCTTCCTCTCAGGACCCCGGTGAACCGGCCAGGGCAAAGCGGGGTCACCCCATGTACCATCGCCCTGACCCCCTCACCCCTCACCCCCCTAGCACCCCGCAACCCAACGGCTCTCAATGTCGTATCAAACTCCCAAGGTGATGGTTGGGTTATGGTGTTTGAGCATTTTGTTACATATTGACTCGGGTGTCTTCTAACGACACGCTGAGTTGGCAGGATAGGTTGACATGCAAGTTTGTTTGTCAGTATTTTGTTGTACATGTTTCTATTTATATTTAAGGATAAGCACACTCACTTTAAGATGTTAAGATTCAATATGTTTATTATATATTAACAGGATGCACCTGCCCACCACAGCAAGTTCCTTGTTTGTGAACACACTTACTTGGCGAATAAACACAATTCTGAATGTGATACTGATTCAGACGTTGCGGTGTTGCCGAAGGGTTGGGAGTTCCAGTAGAAAACTGAAGTCGAACTTAACAGGAGGAATTCCCACAGAGCGTGCCAACTGCTGACAAAGCTCCTATTTTGTGTATTTTGACTGACAAGAAAGGTGATTAAAATCTGGAATTTCCCTTACTCTTGTCTCTCTGAACACCTCCCCTTCCCCACACCCTCTTTTCTCTTTCTCTCTCTGCCCTCTTTTCCTCTCTCTCTCTCTCTCTCTCTCTCTCTCTCTCTCTCTCTCTCTCTCTCTCTCTCTCTCTCTCTCTCTCTCTGCCTCTCTGTCCCCCTCTCTCTCTCTCTCTCTGTGCTACCCCTCCCCTCTCCCACTCTCTCCCTTTCTCTCTCTCTCTCTCTTCTCTACCCCTCCCCTCTCCCACTCTCTCCCTTTCTCTCTCTCTCTCTCTCTCTCTACCCCTCCCCTCTCCCCGTCCTCCCTCCCCTCCCTCTTTGGCTCATGTAATCATCTCCCTCACTAAGTTCTCTGCTGCAGGCCATGCTGCCCCCTAACGATCACATCACCCTCATCTGCTCTGAACTGGAGCACCATTGTGGCCGGCCGCTTTCAGAGTATGTTAGGGAGGACACGCGCGCGCTTACGCACACACAGGAAGATACCAGTACACACACACACACACACACACACACTGTAAGATGCCAGTACACACACACACACACACACACACTGGAAGATGGCCAGTACACACACACACACACACACACACACACACACACACACACACACACACACACACTGGAAGATGCCAGTACACACACACACACACACACACTGGAAGATACCAGTACACACACACACACACACAGACACACACTGGAAAATGCCAGTACACACACACACACACACGCACAAACATGAAGATGCCAGTACACACACTCGTGCAGATACAGTTGGGCATAGGCAGCATCTAACCGAGCAGGCAAACACACACACACACACAAACACACACAACACACACAAACACACATGCAATAACAATCAGCTGTGGAACAATGAAGTATTTGTCGCTTTTAGCTTCATGACAGACTGATTACCATGTCTCTCATATCCGCTATTCTGATGCAGGATTTGAGAGGCCCACGTATCAAAACACTAATGCACAGTTGTTTGGGTGTTGTCCTTAGGGAAGACTCCTATAGAAGCTTCTATCCGAGCGAGGCACCCTCCGCAACACCAGCAGAGCTAATCCAATTGGCTGGTTCAGATATCCCTTTGATGCGGGCCAGACTGATTAAAAGCAGAAATCAGGATTAAACACTCTTTAATTAATTACTTATCGAGTGCTCGCTCTCCCAACTGGGATTGATATCCCCCTCTCTGAACTTTCGAAGACGGTCGTACTTCAGTGAGTGTTTGCGGAAGAATGCTCCCGTGCACACGCACGCGCCAAATTCACTTCACGTCTCACATTCACCCGTAAACTCGAATCACTCTTATCGCCTAACACTTAGAAAACTCCCTTTCTCAGCCACACACACCCACACCTACACACACACACCCACACCTACACCCACACACACACACCTACACACACACCACTCCTTGGGTCTTTGTTCTCTGCTCGCCCCAGTGTTTGCTCATGTGAGGCAAAGCCGGCGTGTATCCTGCCTGTACAAACACACACGCTGCATTACTGCAGCACTACAGGCCCTCAGTGGCTTCAGGGCTTAGAGCAGGAGCCAGCGCGGGCTAGCGCCACAGAACAAGAGGCAATTAACAGCTCGTCTGAACCATGCTCAGATGGTGAAATCGCCTCTCTCTCCCTCTCTCTCTCTACCTCTCTCTCTCCCCCCCCCCCCCCCTCTCTCTATCTCTCTGTGTCTCTCTTTTTCGGCTATGCATTAACATCAGGGTTTAAAAAAAGATCCTTTGAGAGTGGGTGGGGGGGGGGGGGGGTGGGTGGCTACAACATCACATGAATTTGCAAATGCTGCAAAATTGGATTTTCCCTCCCTGCACGTCCTCAAAGTTGGAATTTAACTTTTTTTTCTCCCATTTCTGTTCCTCTGTTCCTCTCCTCTTTTACCCCTTCACTATTTCATTTGCTCTCTCTGTCTCCCCCTCTCTTCCTATCTCTCTCTCTCTCTCTCTCTCTCTCTCTCTCTGACTGTCCATCTAATCCGATTTCCAGATTGATTGAGTGCGCTGCTGTAAGTTGGGGTCAATTTGAACTCTGACTTCAGGGAATGTGTGTGCTAGATAGAGGGAGAGAGGCCAGACTGGGAGGAACAGACAGAGAGAGCGAGATAGAGATAGAGAGATAGAGAGAGAGAGAGAGAGAGAGAGAGAGAGAGAGAGAGAGAGAGAGAGAGAGGAGAGAGAGAGAGAGATGAGAGAGAGAGAGAGAGAGAGAGAGAGAGAGAGGATGAGAAATGTAGCGATGGAACCGAGAGAGAATGGATGATGGTGGGGCTGACATCTGAGAAAATACGCACACCCACGCAGGCACACACACACGCACTCTCACACACACGCACACACACCACTCACAACACTGAGGCAACAAGAAGCCGCTCTGAGCTCAAATTATGCAAAGCGCCCTATTTAGAGGAAGGTCTTAGGAAGAGCAGCGTGCTCATGTATGCGCTGTGTGTTACGTGTACGTGCGGTTATGCATATTTGTGTGTATATACATACAGTATATTTCCGTGTGTGTTTGTATATGTATTCTGTGTGTGCATAGTGTACATATATGTGTATGTGCACATGTTCTGAACACACACACAACACACACACACACACCACATACACACACAACATCTAACTGCAGACGTACACAGGGAGAATATCTTCCTTAAACAGCAGTCAGAGATGCAGAAAACGTCCCATCGTTCACTCATCAATATTTAACCTGTGTGGAGGCAGAGAGAGCATCGTGTCTTGGGGAAGTGTGCGGGAGGAGGGGAAGGGGGGGGGGGGGGTTAGGGGAGGGGAGGGGAGGGAAGGGTGATGAGGTAGGAGGGTCGGAGGGGGGGGTGAGGGGGGGGGGGTCTGCCTCTCTCACTTCCTGCTGTGATACCCTTTTATAATCTCCATCAAACCTCCACTGGCTATGTTTATACAGCTACCGGGAGTGTGTGTGTGTGTGTGTGTCTCAGTGTGTGCTCACAGGCTTGTCTCTTTGCACTTTATTTAACTTCAAACCATTCATTCAGGATGTTCTAAGACTATCCTGCTACTTAGCAAGGCCAGGAGTGGCAAACCACAACACTAAGTCACAAGCCGAAAATATTGACACATTTTCTCAGGGTTAAGGTTGGGGTCAGTGTCTAAGATATCCTGACGCTAGCAAATAAACTACGAAGGCCACAACTATTGGCTAAATTATAAAGCAAACTGCCTACCTTTCTGTAATTGGCTCAGATAACACTGACAGTTCTGGCTGGCGTGTGATTCAATTACCCAACCCTGTTCTTCCCTATCTTCTTCATTCTCCCACCCCCTCTCTTTCCCCTCCCCTTTATTCCCTCTCCTCCAGTCAGTCAGAAATATTGCCGTGTCCTGGTCTGACAGCTCACAGATGGCTGTGGTCGAGCTGCACAGATGGTGCTGTCCGTGCCACCCCCCATCAGCACCACAGATGGTTCGGTCCACCTCCCATATTTCAGAGACCAGGAGGAAGCAATCCAGCATCTCCTCATTAACTCCACGCCGACACGCCATTGGACGGCCCCGCAAGTTACTTCCTCATCCCTCCCCATCACATCACCAGCCAGTCATTGGCTGTCCGGCCAGCGCCTATCCTCGTGATTGGCCAGGAAAAAGCACGTGACGATTATGAAGCAGCCGTTTCAGTACTTACAGATGATGTAGTAGTCCTTGCCCCTGAAGAACTCCAAGCCCCAGAGGTTGGGGCTGAACTCCTGAAACTTGAGGGTGAACTTGACGTCCTGGTCGGGTTTGACGGCAGTTGAGCAGCGGCGTGTCGGCCTTGGTGATGGTGCAGCTCTCCAGCTGATCCTGAGGAACCATGTAGATTTTGTAATACTCGATGCCCTCGCCCACTCCGCCATCCACACGCGGGCACACAATGTCCAGTTTATCCCCGATCTGGGGGTACAATACCACGCCCTGCCCTGGCACGAATCTGGAGGGAGAGAGAGAAGGGGGGAGGGGGGGGGGGGGGGGGGGGGTGGGGGGTGGAGGGGGTTAGGAATGAACATCAGACAAGCCATGGTCTCGAGTCATTAAGTATTCAGACAATGTTCGCACACTGTGAATGTGTTCAAGCCCCCAAAAACGGCAAAGTCATCTTAATAATTGATGTGTTAATTAGTAATTAGCTTCATTAAACACTGGATGATAGATGGTTCTGACAGTGTGTGTGCGTGTGTGTGTGTGTGACCGTCATGTCTGAGTACAAAGTCAAACAAGTCATATCTGTCTTGAGTGATGAATGGAGCGAGCGGTGTCACAGGAAGATAAAGGTTGAGATGACAACGGGACACAGACGCGACGCCATCTTTAAACGGGGACAGAACATTCTAGGTCGCATGGGTATTGGAAAACGAAAACACACACCTAGAGGCTTGGAGCCCAGAACCCCCCCCCCCCCCCCCATACACACACTCACACACACACTCACACACACACTCACACACACACTCACACACACACTCACACACACACTCACACGTACAAAGAAAACATTCTCCCACATTTAAAAGCTGTACAGATAGCATCCCTATAGCAACTTGTTCCCTCACAACACACACACACACACACATATTTCTGATGCTAACTGATTTGTCCCATACATGAACATGAGAGGATGTGTTTTGAAATGTTATCCTGGAAGCCCTGGAGGCCCCTCAGGGCCACATGATGAGGATCTTTATTGAGTGAAAGAGAAAAACAGAACTACAGATGATTATGAAAATCTATGGACACGGACCGGCAAGAGAGAAGGAATCTGAAAAGCTGGCTTTGTTTCAGGGTGGACGTGCTCCTGCATTTGTAATCTTTACCAACTGCTGCTTTAATCTGACCTGGTGGGGGCTGTTTTAGGGAGAGGTCGTGACCCCTTCACCCTCCCCGGGATATCTTGTTTGTGTTGCTGCAGAGGTAAACACACACACACACAGTTTCTCTCACATACAAACCACACAAACACACCCTACAGAGAGTGCTTTGCTTTCATCTTCCTCATCCCTTCCCT
>NW_026911100.1:0-26564 GCF_963692335.1 Osmerus eperlanus | reverse complement strand
TGGATGGATGGATTTATAAACAGTAAACATTTAAAATAAAAAAACAATCTTGCTTTAAAATTTGCAGAAAGGTCTCATGTTTAACTCGTGTTGAACCATGAGAGTTCAGGTTTGCTTTTGATGACATACAGATTCCTTGTAACAGACATTTAAACCAAGGCTGCCAAATCTTTGCACCCAAATGTATCTGTAAGTTGCAGAGCGTGCCATTGCTATTCCTGCAGAAACAGGGATACAAGCCTCTAGGCCTACCTTCAAAATACTGCATATTTGATACAACTCCCACAAAAAAATGAGAGAACTTTTATTTAAATTAAATGGTATTCTGTAACTAGGGAGGTATAAACCTGTTATTCATGAACACAATACTGGGCAGACGCTTTAAAGTGTTGTACATTTCACACTCGGCAGCACATATGGGAATGCGTCATGCATTATTTCCTCACTCTGTAGATGAATGTGTACAAGAAAGTAAAAGAGAAATATGCATTTCTCAAAGGCAAAGACCTCAGAGAATATAAAAGAGGGCTTAAAAATGTCTCTGAAGATTACTTCTGAATGTTCCCTCTTTCCCCAAAGAACCACACTCGTATAAATCAATAAAATTGCCTGTGTATAAAAAAAGAACCTGGCACTCTGCTGCCAGTAGAAATGTTGAGTGGATGACTAGGATCTTTGCTGTAATTTGTATTACTCAGTTTTCATGCATGCAAATCTATGTATGGCCCCTCAGAAATGTGCTTGCCTTCTTTTTAATTTGGTTTGTGTCGCTTAGAGGACAGGGAGAATTAATCCAAAATATGATTTGGTGTGTATTCCCCTTAACAGTGTCTAGCCTCTGTATTCTTGCGCTGTGTCTCAAACAGATGAATGCAAACAGACATGATTAATGACCCCTGACATTGCAATATCAAATGGCCTTCACACAAATCAGCCACTCTAATTATCATTTGTATTTCAGTGCCACAGTAGGAATTAGAATTGCAAAGTATCGTGACAAAAACAAATGAATTCAGGAGAGAAGGGACTTTGCTGTCAAGCCAAGCAGGGTCAAATGAAACATGTTCAGTGTAACGTCAGCATAATGGGTCTGAATAGCAGTACATATCCCTGTTTCTCTCCATATAAAAGTCTGTTCATTAATAAACAATCCTTCAACTGAGCGCATGAATACCAGACTATCTGCCTTGACCACACTGTTACTGTCCAAAGGATCACTTCCATCCCTTGTTTGAGCACAAAATATCACATATCTCTGAGGTACTGTTTAATAATTCCATTCATTAACTCAGGGGTGTCAAACTGCAATTGTGGAGGGTCACAGCGTCTGCAGGTATTTGTGGTCTTCTTTCAGTCAGCAGGCAATTAAGGCCTTCAACAAGACGTGTGTACACATCAAAGATGTAATCACTTGTGCTGAAAAACACAGAAAAACAGCAGACACAGCAGCTATCCCATCCAGGGAGTTTAACACCCTTGCCTTAACATTAAACAAATGTGTGGAGGTTGTGTATGGACACTCTGTATCTATTTGGTCAACTGTTCTTCTCAAAAGGTATAATTGTAGTACAAAATCAAGGTATTTTGGAATAGTGTACACCAGGGCTGCCCAATCCTGTTCCTGGATTTGACTCTACTAATTAACAACTCAATGAAATCTCTGGCTGCTGAATGACGTGTGCATTGTTAGGGTTGCTGGGAAAACCCTTAGGATGGTATATCTCCAGGAATAGAATTGGGCAGCCCTGGTGTACACTATTCCAAAATACCTTGATTTTTTATTTTGATCTTTTTAGGTACGTCAAATTCTTGAATCTGCTGAAATGGTTTAAGGGGACCCTGGTCAAGTGAACATGAAACAACAGAAAAGGAAAATCCGGGCTTTTAGATTAGCATGCATTTAATGGGTAAAGTGTGATAAAATATTAATTGTGAATGTGAATTTTCTCTCAGTTGATGAGAAATAATATTTCAACCCTTCTTCTGTTAAAATGAAAGGTGACATAGACTTTACATTCACAGATAAAGGGATATTTAAAGGTACACGTTATGCTACAGAATTTTATAGTTATGCACTCCAACAATGTGACTGACTACCCCACAGGAGTCTGTGTTTATCCTCATTGCCTCATTGCAAATATCAGGGGGCAGCCCTGCGAATATGAATCTTAATTTTTTATGATGAGATACGCATTTTAATGGGAGCATTGAACTGGCCTGCTCAACCCTATCAAAAGCTTTTTTCAGCATGAAGAGAAACTATTAGTGGGGGGCCAGTGATATCTATATTCAGTAATCAATCTACATTGTCATATCTATATTGGTTTCTGACAAAGCCTGTTTGAACTGGCTTAATATTGGAAGGTAATATTTTTTCCCACTTTTCCCCATCAAGAATTTTCACTAATATTTTGTGGTCACAGTTAACCAAGCTGATGGGTCTATAGGATATACAGTCATGTGATAATGTTTCATGAATTAAGCTAATAGAGATGGTATTCCAATTATCAGGTATTTAACCTTGGTATAATAGATCTTTAAAAGCAGGCACTTTTCAGAATAGGTAGGAGCCAAATTTGTTTTTATAGAACTCTGATATTTATCCGTCAAGCCCAGATTTGCTTGGTTACATTGCCTGTATAGCTTCTCGGAGGACAGCCCCGACGGAGTCAGGTCAGCCACAGTTCGCAAATTTGGCATCTCCGCAGTGTTTCATTTTCTATCTGATTTGTGTCTGAGAATCTGTCTCCTGTAGTCTACACTGTCAGGTGTGCAAACTGTTTTTCATGGTATGAAGGCACAATTCGCAGTATATTATTTTAATATAAGCGATATACAGGAAAACCTCTCTTCTATCAGAAAATTCACTCATGTACTGGCTGACAGTTTTAATGTACAATGAAGGATATTTTAGACAATTACAGGTTTTTTGAACTGCTGGCTTTTCAGTGGCTGTGGTTAGGGCATTCAGGAATTATATTGTATAAAGACTTTTTTCAAAAATAACTCCAAAAAGCAGTTTATACCCTGATGTTAAGTTTCTAGCCTATTCCACATCTGAAAATTGAATGCTTTTAATAATACACTTTATATCACACCTTTCATACAACTTTTGCAAGTTTCCTACATAAATACAAACATGGTATAAAATAGCTATTTTAAGAAAATATCTTCAATTATAAAGTTGTGTGTGATGTGATGTGTGTGAAGAAAGTACATCCACCATTAATTATATGGATTTACATATTATGACATTACCCACCCTCTTCTAGTGCTCATCAAGTGATAACAGTAGATAAGTCTAGCCCCATGTAACCCATAACACACAGATTATTATATATCATTATTTATTCAACCAAAAATAAACTGACCTGCAGAAGCCTTGGGTAGAAATAGACTGGAGCTGCACACCTGCTTTCATCAGTGAAGAAGGCCATTTGAACCGCTGCCAATCAAGTGCACACAATTAGTTGAACTTCGTCACTACCTGTACATAAAAGGTGAAACTTAGACAGTTCAGTCTAGGGAATCCAGACCTGTGTTATCATACCGTACCAAGGACAAAAGACATGCGTGATGATCTCTCAGAAAGGATTGTTGCTGTTCATGAGTCTGAGGTTGGTAATAAAACCAGATGATGCTAGATCCAGGGATCCAACATCCTCTGTCAACAGGTTTGAAAAGACAAAAAAACCCTCTGAGACTGACCATGCTGCCGGTGGAAAATAAAGCACCCCTCCTATTCAAGCATTAATAAAACTAACATATCTTAACACATTTTCAATCCATATAACACGTTTGCATTTTTTATAGTGAAGAAGGCCAGTGAAACCAACAAAACATAGATGTATGTAAATAAACCGACAAACAAGGAATCACAAATCATCGCAAATTGTTCTCACAAAGACGTCACAGCAAGACCTATGTCCTCAAATGAGGAAGTTAATAATTTCATTATGTTATACCATAGTCTGGATGAATACTGGATTCTGATTGGATTCTAGGTGGTGACATTTGTATAATCGTTCAAGTTTTGCAGGTAGCACTCTAATGATTTGCTAGGTTGCTAGCTAACGACTTTACTATGTGACATTCTGAAATGCTTGTTTGTAAAGGGAGAACTCTCAATTATCTATAATATTTTCCTTTAGCAGCTAGCTACCAGCACAAAACAGAGAAGCTGGCTATGTTGCCTAAATTGTATGATATAGGTGTGTTAGGTGTAGGCCAAGACGATTTTGGTGTTTAAAAACCTTTCTGTGGAAGTTCCACATAGGCAGTAACAACACCGAACATGAAGTGGTGAATAAGAAACCAATTTAAGCCTAATTTAAAACCTTACATTTAACCAAGATGAAAACGAATCAAAACCGGACTTAGCCATCTGCCTATTTTGATCAGAACTTAATCAACATATGTAACCATAGCAACATGCTCAAACTGTAACCACCTTTAACGGCCTGAAGTAATTAGGACCAGCACTCTGCTTCTTGTCGGTAGTTCTTCACCTACGCATTGTGTGTTAAAACCGTATAATGACCACCTCCTTGTGGATTATTCATGACATAATCCTTCAACGTTTGACAGGTTGTCCATTTGAAGTCTAATCACCATTCTAACTTAATATGCTGCTTGTGGTTTTCTGCGAGAAGAGACCTAATGCCAGCAGTGTGATATGAGTTGAAATATTGGCTGGTACCTTGCACGGCAGCCAATTGCTATTGGTGTGTGAGTGTGCGTATGAATGGGAAGTACCAATTGTACAGCGCTTTGGATAAAGGCGCTATATAAATGCCAACCTTTTACCATTTAAATGTTTTTTTAATTGACCACAACTTTGTCATGCCAATGAAGCTATTTGCAGTTCACAATTGCTGGTCTCATATAACTGTAAACGGTTTTGTGGAGTACATTGACATTACATTGGGATATTAGCCAGCTCTCTTAATGTTTTGCTAGTTTGCTAATGTTTTGTGACCACCTGAAATTCATTAATTCATTCATTATCCTAACCCACTTATCCTGAACAGGGTCGCAGGGGGGCTGGAGACTATCCCAGCATACATTGGGCGAAGGCAGGAATACACCCTGGAGAGGTCGCCAGTCCATTGCAGGGCACACACACCATTCACTCACACACTCATACCTATGGGCAATTTAGACTCTCCAATCAGCCTAACCTGCATGTCTTTGGACTGTGGGAGGAAACCGGAGGAAACCCACGCAGGCACGAGGAGAACATGCAAAATCCGCACAGAGAGGCCCCGGCCGACGGGGAGGCAGTGCTACTCACTGCACCATCCATGCCGCCCCTCCTGAAATTGTAAATGGACAACTCTCAATTAGCTATAATCTTTCCCTTTATGGGCAATCACCAGCACAAAATAGAGAAGATGGCTATATTGGCGAACTTGACATTTGTGTAATGTGTGGCCCAAGATGATTTTGGTGTTAAAACAATTTGCTGTGAAATTATGGACAGGCAGTTGCAACACCAATGCAAAACATTTTAGGCAGACTGGGAATTACGAATAAGAAATTGCGAATAAGAAACCAATTTAAGCCTCATTTAAAACCTTTAATTTAACCAAGATAAAAAATCTAGCCATCAAGAGGTTCAGCTTTTTTTCAGAGCAAATGTCAGAATGGGGAAGTATAATCTAAGTGACTTTGACCATGGAATGATTGTTGGTGCCAGAAACTCTCAGAAACTGCTGATATCCTGCAATTTTCACAAACAACAGTCTCTAGAGTTTGCAGAGAATGGTGCAATAAAATTAAAAAAACATCCAGTGAGCAGTAGTTCTGCTCTCGTTGTTAATGAGAGAGGTCAGAGGAAAAGGGCTAGACTGGTCGAAGCTGACAAGAAGGTGACAGTAATGCAAGTAAATGCACATTACAACAGTGGTATGCAGAAGAGCATCTCTGAACATACAATGCATCAAAACATGTAAGTGGATAGGCTGCAGCAGCAGAATGACCAATAAGTCTAAAAAATAAGTCTCATAAATACCCAATAAAGTGCTCACTGGGTGTATACTCTATACCAGCGCTACTCAATTTCACGTCCTGCAGGCCGCAGATTCTAATTTAATACCAAACTATTTCTTTTTGACTTTGCCGAGAATCTGATGATAATCTTGTGAATCTGCTGTGACAGCATTAAGAGTAGCTGTAATTTCTTGCCACACTAACCGCTACAGTTGGACTAATGCTGGCAAAGAACTTCAGTGTGTTATGCAACTTGTAGTGGGAGGAGGTGATTGCTTGTATTGGAAAACTAGTTGGCTTCTCAATGAATGCCTCAATAAAGTCTATGATACATCTCACACATTTGAAACATATAGTTTTAGAGTGGGAGGAGAGATTTCTCCTAATCTCTTTTGTGGATGAGCAAAATACAAGGCATTTTTATCCATCTGTAGCCATTCATGAAACAAGTTTGGCACCGTTCCATAGGTGATACAAAGACCATGATCTTGGTATGGTAAGCCGAGGTGAAGCTTCATCAGGACTTGGAGCAATTGCTCAGGAACAGCAAGTTCTGCAGAAGACATGAGGAGTGCTAAAACACAGAGAGTGAAGACAGCTTGCATCTGGTCACTATCTACCCGTGAAAGAACTGTACCCACAACAGCAGAGCATGTCAGCTGAGGGTCGAGGTAGTCTGTGTCCCTGGTAGGTGCTTCAATTCAATTTTATTTGTATAGTTATTATGCTTGGGGCCAGAAACCAAATCGCAGACCACAGTATTCCAAAAAACATTGTCTTTATTCAGTCCAATTGTACAAGCCAGGTGATCAGAGAGACACAGTGCCAAATTGAGAAAAAATCTCAAAAAACTGTCCACAGGTCAAAATCCATGAGATCAGAATGGCAGAGGTACAGAGGAGTAGGCACAGGGAGAGTCGTAAACAAAGTGAGGAACAAAAACCAAAAATCACAGGCAGTCAAAACAGAAGGGAATAAGCAAACTCGAATTCAGGCAAAATGGTGTCTCAGGAATCTCAAAAATTGCAGGTTTACACAAATCTGCTCTGGAATAATTGATCAACATTCTGACAACCGTGAAGACTCAGACTGGGGCTTATATACACAGAGGAATGAGACAACCTAGGCGGGGCATGGGAGTGAGGGTGATCTAACAAGGTGAGGCACATGAAGGGGAAATCATACAATAATGAGGGAGGAATTAAGACGCAGGACTGGATTCAGGTGCAAACACTTTGCAGAATTAAGGCAGCCGATCAGAGATAGAACAGGGAGGTGGAGCTGCAGAGCAGTGCAGAAATAGGAAGAATGTTAATATAATTAGTATTGTACAAATTCCATGTTAGTCGGGATTAGTAGATTAGTCCTATCTACAAACATGAATGGAGAGAAAGCGGGAAGCAAGTAAAGTGAGACGGAGAAGGAATCATGGGAATCCGGAAAATTCCAAAAAAAACCTGAATAGTGATTCACGCAGACAGGGAAATGACTCGGGCTCAGAACTACATAAAGACACAGACATCACAGGGGAAGACAAGGGCAATGAACAATGAATGTAAATGGTAACCAGGCATGAATATGAAAAATAATAAAGTTACAAAAACACAGAATAAACTAACAGACATAATACGGGATATCACAATAGTACTTTTTACAGTGTAACCGAAGGGAAATACCAGCTGAAAACCCCAGATACCAAGAGGTAAAAAAAGAACTCCCTAGTGGGGATGAAAACCCGCTGAGAAACAACTCCCTGACAGAAGAAATCTTGGGAGGAGCCAGGCTATAGGGGGACATGCCCATCCACCACTGGCCTATAGGTTGAGTTCAGGTACTAAACTAGCAGGTCAAGTAAAAAGTCCAGTTGAAGGGATACGCATCTGGGGGGACGCATCTGTAGCTCCAGGATTCGTTGTTCGTCGTTCGTGGGGATGAACCAGGGAAGGAGCAGGGCTGCAGCGGTCCAGGACCTCAGAGCAGGGGACCCGTTTGGAGTGGTCAAAACAGGCTTCAACAGCCTCATCCACTGATGGTCTGTTTTGTCTTCTGTGGTACCACTGGCAGATTCAGCAGTTTCTGTGTAATAAGGGTCCATTGATGGTGTAGCTAATCCAAAACAGGTGACACAAAAAGTTACTGTTAAGAATATCAGACCTATATTGAGCATCATTCCTTTTGTGACACTAATAACAAGTGTCACAGTTGAATGCAAACATCCAAAGCTTTTTTAAAGTAAAAAAGTTACTTATAGACTTACATGACTCATTTTATTTTGCCAACCAGATAATGATGTTGTTTAGCTGAAACAAAAGTGCTTCAAATCTGGGGACTCCATGCCCCCAGAAATGGTCCGAGCCCACTCCTCCCTCACTTATTTTGAAAACCAAAATCTTCTTATTGTAGTTGAAGTTTTAGTTAATTTCCCCCCGATGTAACTGCGCAATCAGCAACAGAGCATTCCAAGCCAAATGTTTTTTTCTGCTCATTATCTTCAATTTATATTTTTCTTCTTCCATTTCCAGTGCCATAATATTATTGTGTGACAGGAGCCTGTACATTAACCATAACAACCAAAATGGGAGAGCTCTTTGTTCCAATACATTTCAAATATTGGTGCTGCAATTAAACCATTCAAGTACAAGTTTCATCTAATTGAAATAGCTATGCTTATGCTCCACATGCAAGCAGTTTAAGGGAGTATAGCTGCACTGTTCCCATGTGCTAAAATATCCAATAAGTTCATGTGTTTTCTCTGTTTTCTTGCCCTCAAATTGTATTGGAAAACATACTGGAAAGGAAGCTCCACATTCTGTCCTCCTGCTTCTGTGTAGCCGTGAACATTTTTATGACCATTATTAATATTCCAGGATAAAATATTAACAGCCTTTTAATCTGATCTGGAACACTGCACCAGAAATACCTTGGAATTAAGAGATTTACATTTAAATTCAAAATTTTCATCAGAAAATACATGAATGTTTCAATCCAGGCAGGGCTCTTCTGGAGGAGAAAAGTAAAGCTAAAGGTTTAATGTATTCATCCCAGTTAATTAGCTGACTGAAAGTGTGTGTGTGCATCTTTTTAATGCGTGAAAAGCCATCCAGGAGAAGGGGCAAGGCCAATCTATGATTTTATTGCATTATGACACGAAAGTAATTTGTACACTGATATGATATACAAAGCATCAATATTTGGATTATCTCTGTCAGAATCAGTTGTTGAATAAACAGTTTCAATGGATCCAATGCAGTGCAATCAAGACATGATGAATTGCTGTATCTTTTTGAATAGTAATTGCTCTGGGGTTGCTGCTAAGAAAGGACTAAAAACATCTTATGAGGTCAATGAGATTCAAGCTCATCTACCAAGACTGACATTCACTTGCTGACATTAATACTTTAATACATTTTATCTGACAGATCATAACCCCTTTCTCTACATTATTACATATAATATTGCAGTTGTAGCATTCTACTCCGCTGTTTCTCTGTTCATAACAGTTTACACAGGGACAGAGGAACCTGAACACAAGGTAAGCTCACATCACGTTATAGTAACAAGCAATCAGCCCATGGGATCCAAATGTACTCTTCCACTTGCATAATTGCCTGTTCTAATATGTCAAGAAAGGCTCCTATGAATACTCTCTTGTAGAAGAATTAAAACATAATGCCCCAGATGAAAGCAACATAATTGTCACAACAAATAGAGTGGGTGGAAAAGTTTGCCACAGCGGGGCCATAATTCTTTTGCTGGTTGCCATATGCAAATGTACTTTTGTGCGAGCTGCCAGCTTCTTGCTTACACAAATCTCAGTCAATTGTTCATGTTATTGATGCCTATCAATTGGGCACCCCTTCACAGATATTCAGGTAGTGAATAGGCATATAGTCATACTGTATCCTCATTTTCGGATATGTTACTGTAGGTTACTGTCACTCAATGAACAAACATTCCTGCATATCAGGATGGTTTTATTTCAAATGAGAGATGTAATAGAACAGCTGTAATAGTCAGAGTTAGGGTTAGTGTTAGGGTTAAGATGTAACATTAACAATATTAATTGAGTATAGAGACACAAAAACGTTTTGTACGCATGTGTTTGAACGCCTTAGTTTGGGGAATTAGAACGTACTGTGAACTTCAACTGCTTGGGGCGGATGTTCAGATTTCGGAACACAGATGCCAATTTGAGTGGTCAGAACATTCGGTCGACGGTCGTCAAATTAGTGTGAGACCAGGCTGATTTATTTTGGAGCTGAAAAGTTACGCTACGGTGAACTGTTCATTCAATCATATCCAGCTAGCTAGGCGCAATTCAATCAACACCGAAAAGCGTTGGAAAAGGCAAAACTCGGTCACAAAAACTTGTACTGCATGGTATCCACCAATCACTTTAATCACCGAAACACTGAATAAGGGCTCAACCATAAGCAATGACATTAAGCCATTTCAGTTCATGACTTTTTTATGTTTACAGGCAGTTTAATTCCAAACTGTGTATGCAGTTCAGGTACGCAATTTGCGTACAGATTGGGGCGCCACTTTTCTCTGCAGTCAGCTAGGAGCTCCACTCTGCAAAGGTGGCTTCTCTCTCCTCCATTCTCATCCTGCTCATGCTCTCTACAGCTTTTGATACAGTACACCACCACATCCCGCTGTCTTCCCTGACTACCTTGGGGATCAGCAGCTCAGCTTTCAACTGGTTTGCATTCCTGTCTCCATGGTTGCTCCTTCCAGGATGGGGGAACACTTCTGAAACATCAAAGTCTCATGCGAGTTCCCTCCAGGGCTTGTGGCTTGGTCCTCTCCTCTCTCTATGCTTAGCCTATTGGTTCTTTCATCTCCTCCTATGGCCTGTTTTATCGCTACTGTGACACACATAACCGGTGTGTCCCTGAAACACTAGTCCCGGTGTGCATTTTGGCTTCCCGTTGTAACAGGTGGAGCTATGGTGTGGACCTAATGCAGGAGAGCCAGGCAGAGTCAGAAGTGGAGAAACTGGATACTTACAGTGGGCTTACAGTCTTAACAAGACAAAGACAAAGCACCAAACAAGGGAACTTACGTATATACATAGGGGACCCACCTGCTTGACCTTTAGCTCACCCTGTATGCATGCACACGAACACAGTGTACAAAAGCACTGATGGCATCAATGAAGTATATAGCCTATCAGTAAAAATACTGCTTCATTGTATGTTACTGACTCATCAAAGGAATGCTTACAGTATGTAGCCAAAGATGTAATAATTCATGGACCAACTTTACCATTTGAATAAATTGTGTATCTCTATATGAAGTTGGAATGGGGTGCATTTGTTCAACTCGTTTCCCAATATCAATACACGTGCACTGCTATTGCTTTCAATGGCATATAAACAATGGGTCAAATGCAGCTATAAAGCCTGATTGTGCCAATGTCTCCCTAATACTAAAAGCTGCTGGTCAATAGTTCCAATAAAGAAACATAGATCTTCTCTTGATTTAAGGTCAGGTGAGTCACACGGTAGTGCCAGTGTACTTGCATTCATGAAGTCGAGAGACACCATGAGGATATAGGGACTGATGTAATGATGTTTTGCTGCTGGCTAAAATGTTTATTATAAATGCCTGTACTCAGAGAAAGATCTTTGTGTTACTGAAATTGACTTTTGCAGGAGATGAATAAAGTCATTTATGTGTTTGATGTGGTTGTGGGAGTTGTAAATAAAATGACAATAACAGGAAACGGATGGCCTTAACCTTTCTACCACATAGTATTCTTATAAAAATGTTTTCACGTACCTGGGATTGTAAACACATAAATAGGCAGCTGCAAATTTGTATTATGTAAAATGTGAAAATCAAAAATTAGTCACACAGCTTTTGTGTAGTAAGCTATGGTTTTGAAAACATTTGTGTGTGTGTGTGTGAGTGTGTGTGTGTGAGTGTATGTGCAAGTGTGCGTGTGTGTGTGTGTGTGCAGTGACACGGGTGATGCTGGTACACATTGTGATTAAACCAGGACATTGGACTTGGCACCTAAGGTATTTTGAAACAGCATTTTTTGGCCCCTTAAATATTAGCCCTCACCACATGCTGGAGATCCTCAACTGTACAATTCAATATGACAGAAATAATCTCATTCAATATTAACCATGAAGCCCCTCAGCCTGAGGTGGAGTATATGCCAGCATACACGGAAAGCAAATAGGAATGGATTTCTAAACAGACAATAAATACAATAGGAACAATACTGATAATCTATAAAACATCTAAAATGTAAATCGAGTACTTTATTAGGTAGACCTGTACACCAGTTGACCATGGAATGATTGTTGGTGTCAGACACGGTGGTGTGAGTATGTCAGAAACTTCTGATCTTCTGGGATTTTCATGCACAATAGTCTCTCGAGTTCACAGAGAATCGTGTGAAAAACAAAAAAAGCAGCAGTTCTGTGGGCAGAAACACCTTATTTATGAGAGCGGTCAGAGGATAAAGGCCAGACTGGTTGAAGCTGACAGAAGATGATATTAAGGGCAAATAACCATGCATTACAACAGTGGTATGTAGAAGAGCATCTCTGAACACACAACACATCTAACCTCAAAGTGGATAGGCTACAGCAGTGGAAGACTTAATAAGTCTAAAAAATAAGTCTAATACCCAATAAAGTGCTCACTGAGTGTATTTAGTTCAAAAAGACATTCAGCATTGTTATTGGTTGTTGTTTAATGATGAAATTTTATTTCAGTGTTGATTAGCTAGGAAGCTTGTGATGTGGAAAATTGACATAGATTGATCAACTACTCATGCCTGTAGCAGGAACTTGCAAAGAAGTTATTTATTAAGTTCTTCTGAAGAGTCTGTCCAAGGAGTGCGTTCGGGAAACCCATATGATGATTGAGTAAGAACCTCGTTAACACACTAGTTAATCTGAAGATCGACCGTTAACGGGAAACCCACCCCTGGCCATTCATCTCTGACCCCTTTCATTAACAAGGCGAGTCCACCCACAGAACTGCTTAATATTTATTTGATACTTACTTAAATATATTGAATTACATGGAAAGGTAAACATGTCAATGTGATATAAGTGCTGGATAACACGATAGGACTACAACTGAATTGTTGTAAGTGTTGAAAGTGTTAAATGGTTAAAATGATATCAATTAGTAATCAGTAGTAACAACATAGGTAGCAATGAATAATTCGTAGAGTGGAGACAAATACCCAATCCAGCTGCATATTCCATGTTATGCTGCCAATTTAAGTTTTAAATTTCTTCAGATACATAGCATGAAATAGAGCAGTTTTATTTCTCATATATTACATTTGGTCCCTCATACATTCTGAAGGGATATTGCATTGGGGATATGGCTGTGTATCTCAAGCCAATCTCGATAGTCTTGTTCCTGTGTAAGCACATTAAAGTAGATGAAAATCCAATCCATAATCCAATCTGCCATATCATAAATGTGCATTGTACAGCAAAAATACAATGTCATGCCCTTAAAATTTACTGTACAGTTTTAAGTGAAATTATTTCCATAAAATTTTATTTAAAACAAAACACATATGCTGTCCAGTATAGAACTTCGATTGACACTGGTTAGTGATACCAAAATGTAGCTTTTTGGCCAGAAACACCAGTGGTGGGTTTAGCATTGTAAGAAGGAGGCTTATATGCCTGTCACACCTATGGTGAAATATTTTAGACAAATAAAATATTTAAAAAATATAAAACAATAGAGACTGTTGTGCATGAAAATCCCAGAAGATCAGCAGTTTCTGAGATATTCAAACCATCCTGTCTGGCACCAACAATCATCCCACAGTCAAAGTCACTAAGATCACATTTCTCCGCCATTCTGACATTTGGTTTGAACAGCTGAACCTCCTGACCATGTCTGCATTTGACGTATTACATTTTATTCTTGTACATGTTTTATTTTACTTTCTTCTTTTTCTATTTCTCTTTTCTATGCCTCTTTCTGTCTGTACTTGATATTATGGGAAATGTATGTTTGAGATGTATCTTTGTCAGTTGATTTTTTTTTCTGCAATAGGTTTTTTTTTAAAGGGTTTCATTTCCTTATCTCAGCCAGCCAAATCCTCAAGTGTGGTTTGTAAGAAATATCAGTATAGTATAACACTATAGTTCTTACAAGCCTCATTTCAATCTGGACATTTAGAGTTTAGAAACAAAACTAAAATAAACAGAATTCATTTGTGTGAACATTTGTGCAGCTAATTGTGTCACTTGAAAAGTGTAGTCCATGCAATTACATTGATTGTACTCCATTCAGTATAGCAATTGCCTACCAAGGGTCACCACTAATTCCTAAAGCTGGCACATTTGTTAATCAAGAAAATTAAATGTAAAAGCTTGGTCTTTGAATCTCTGCCATTATGTTTACATATATCATTGATTTTAAAAAGCTTGGCATCTAAAACCATACCCAAAAAATAAACAGTATGCTCCATCCTTAATCTTATAAAAATGTAAGCTTGTTTTTGTCCTCACGTAACTCTGACTTCAATAGGCAGGGGTGTCACCAGGTTTGGGCCCCATGAAAAATCCCAGATCGATTCCAAACACAAATTGGTATTGCTACGGTAACCAGCCTGGCTATAACATGGTTTGCTAGCTAACATGCTAACCAGCTATCAAATTCTCCAAGTTTAATATAAAATTATAATATTTCCCAAAATATTTTAGTGAACTGCTGTGGACTTATTTATCATATTTTTACTAATCCAAAACAAAACAATCTGTCTTATCCTCTGGTGTTGTCTCACTCTGTCCCTCTGGCAGCCTCCTTCCAGTCGAGATTGTCCTAGGGTTCTTTGGTGAATTGGTACTTCATCTGCTCCCCAAAGAATTGCCCAGCAGTAAGGTTCCTTGATGCAGAAGGGAGGTACCTTTCGGAGGTACACTGGCAGCACTTTTTGCATCACTGGTTATTGCTGCCATAATTGTGCAAAATGAATGTGCACAGTCAGTCTAAACATTCATATGAAGCCATAAAGTACAGTATGTTATCCTAGAATTAACATTTGCCTAAATAAATGCATTTGTGGGAAGTTTATGAGTTGCAGTAAGAGCTGTAAGCCCATAGGCAGCACGATGGTCCCCTCAACATTGACTTTCTTTGCAGGCTCTTCTGATGCCACTGCCTGTACAGTACAGTATGTATCAAAACATGAGCTGTAGTGGAACCATTCCTGCTAAAGAATATGGCTGCAAGATACTTCTATTTGAGGAAACTTCCTTACATTTCAACACCCAAAATGTCTTGCATTACCTGTCATCAGAAGTAATGTCAGCATGAAGACTAGTCCATCCAAACATAACCAAGTATACTCCAATTGCCCTTGATAAAGACAAACCATGGTTTCTAGGTACAGCTGGATAGTGGTTCAGTATGTACCTTTGGATTTGCTCATCCTCAAAAGTGAATTTACTGTTTATGTGAGCTGCCGAATACAAAACCTAAAAAAAACGAAACAAAAAAACACCTACCTACACAGCAAAAGATATAGGCAAAGTACAATCTCACTGATATGGAGAGGGCAGAATGTGGAGAAGTTGCAATTGCTTAGGTAATTGTATTGGGGGTGACCTTTTCAAAATCAAATAGAGCGATTGCATTATGGAACTGAATGAAGAGAAAAACAATTGTTTTATTCCAAAGTCCTGTTTCCTGGAAAGGTCGTAGCAGATCAGAGAGACAGGAAAGATGTACAGAATTCACTTAAACAATTTTACAAAGGACAAGATATAAAAACCATTTGTGGCGTCCAATTAAGAGATAGAACAATACTGTCAGGAGTGCTTCAAAATATTTCAGCAGCAATGACATGCGCTTCCTGTTTTGAATTCTGTTACACAAAGCACAAAATATCCTGCAGGCAGCTCAAGGCAAACTGGTTGAAATCATAATTACATCTGAGCCTCGGAAATAGAACAGTTGGTCTCCACATCAGCAGCAAATCAGTGAGACATACACGCGGCACTTTGTTGTAATTTTACCGATTTCGGGAGAGAGGAGGTGAGAAATTGGCTTTCTAATAAGAATTTACTGAGCGCAGTTTTTTTTAACAAGCTGTGAAATATAAAAAATAATAAATGTCAACATGTAAATTGCATATTCTGTACAAATTGAATAATTTTTTGGTTGGAAAATTCATCAATTAAAACATACCCATGCCATAACTGTACACAAAGATGTAGAGACGTTACTGAGAATCCTGTCGGCAGGGAGCTAAGGCCCACGATCACCAGCTCCTGCTTTGTAGATCCTCCAAGTTATGCAGGACTTGTGCATATCAGGAATACATGCATCCTCACATGCACTTCACAACTGGGGCAACATTTGCTCAGGCGGTAAAAGCAGTTGTCTGGCAGTCAGGGGTTGCAGGTTCGATCCCGCTCTGGGTGTGTCAAAGTGCCCCTGAGCAAGACCCATAACCCCCAAATGCTCCTGACAGGCTGGTTGGTGCCTTACATGGCAGCCGTTGCTGTTGGTGTGTGCATGTGTGTATGAATGGGTGAATGAGAAGCATCAATTGTACAGCGCTTAGGATAAAAGCTCAATTTAAATTCCAACCATTAACTGTTTACCATTTACAACTGCTTAACTCTGAATTGAACTGAGCTGAATATGATTAAATTAGTTCATCACAACCCACACCCATAGATGGAGCTCCCATTCAGTTGTTTCCTTTATTGAAAATAGTCCTACAAGGCTTGAGTCACTTTAATGATAAATATTCTGCAGAATATATTTAGAAACTAAACTAAAATAAGCTTTATAAAAAGGCTTAGAAAATAAAATACATTTCCAGCTCAACTTTATGCAGCAAATCATGTTTAATCATGATTTACCGGCAATGTCGCAAAGTGTCGTCTTTATAACAACTACATTGTTGAAAATAATTATTGTGTACAATCTGCATGAGATTACAGTACCTGCCAGTAATCACTGTTAATTCAGAAAGTAGTTAGGTTTGTTATTCAAGCAAATGGAAAAGTCTCTTCTATTATGTTTCAATATGTTAGCTCAATACTTGTGTGTATTGCAGGCTAGCTATGATTAGCATTCTAGTTATGTAGCTGAATGGCTGTGGCACAGTAGCACTATCATGTAAAAACACAGTATTTTACTTCAAGGCTAGTTATGCTACCGGCAGCTCAAAGTCAATGATTACTCTGTAGTTATGTAGCCTTGCAAATATGTAAGCCAGCAGCTGAGTTTAGGTAACATCATTATCCAGATACCCACGAGGATGCACATCCATTTTTCCATGCGGAAGTCAAGTCATGTTGGAATGCAGGCTACCAAGCTCATTATATTTATGCTAGTGTGCTATGTGATGGATGATTATTATTTTAAGAGCAGGAAAAATGGAAATGAGGTTTTTCATAAATTTCTCCAGCACATTTCCCATTTTTCTCACCAATTACTGTCTTATATTTGAGGATGCCTGATGGTAAACATGTCTCCTCAAAAATAGCTTTGTTGAGTTATGAACTCAATCAAATAAGTAATTGCATTGTAAAGTAGGCATGCATCTACATGTGATACACATAACTTCAATAGGGCCTTTTCAGGTTTTTTTCCAGTTTGTGAAGTGTTAAATTCAGCAGTGAGAGAGAGCAAAAGAGAGAGAAAGTAGTTGTGCCCTGGAAAGAAGTGCAGAGGGCAGAAGGAAAGAACAGGAGAGAAGTCTTCAGTGCTGAAGAGAGGCAAAGAAGGAAGTGGTGTGCAAAGGAAGATGGAGGCAAGTGTGAAGAGTGGAGCAGCCCTAAAAAGTATTGTAATTTAAATCAAACAAAGTGAAATTGGCAATACAATTTTACTTTAGACTGAAATGAAATCAATTAAAGTAACTACACTCACCGAGCACTTTATTAGGAAAGATTTTTACTTATCTAATCAGCCAATCATGTGGCAGCAGTGCAATGCATACAATCATGTAGATATGGGTCAGGAGCTTCAGTTAATGTGTTCTAAGTGACTTTGAACATGGAATGATTGTTGGAGCTGACAGGACAGTGACAGTAACGCAAATAACATTACAACAGTGGTATGCAGGAGAGCATCTCTGAACACACAACGCATCATAACTCTTAGTGGATAGGTTACAACAGTAGTGGTCCAAAAAATAAGTCTAATAAATACCTAATAAAGTGCTCACTGAGTGTATTTGGTGACTTTTAATGGCTGCTTGATTCTCTTCAATCTGTTTAAAATGCAGTTCTCTACTTCAAGAATCTCTAATCTCTAACTGCCACCTTGTCAGCTTTAACCAGTCTGGCCATTCTCCTCTGACGTCTCTCATTAACAAGGCATTTCTGTCTGTAGCTCACTGGATTTCTTTGTGTTTTTGCAAACTCTAAAGACTAGTGTGCATGAAAATCCCAGATCAGCAGTTTCTGAGATACTCAAACCACCCTGTCTGCCACCAACAATCATTCCATGGTCAAAGTCACTTAGATCATATTTTTTCCCAATTCTGATGGTTGATGTGTAATGATGTGAACATTAACTGAAGCTCCTGACCCATATCTACATGATGATATACATTGCACTGCTGCCACACAATTGGCTGATTAGATAATCACAAATTACATAGCAACAAGAGTCAATAAACCCAGTAACATAAAATAGGACATAGTGTGCTGGATAGCAGTTCAGGCCTACACTAAAATTCACGATAGCATCAGTGCAAGAGACAACAATGATTGTACCCGAGGACGGTGGAGATCGTATAACTACCACTACGACTTTGACACCATTATCACACAGTGAAATTAATACTCTTGTTACACACATGGGTAACGTTGAGCCTGCAAAGTGAGATCCCATTGAATTTCTAGCACATTCAGAGCGTAAGGTTAAGCTACACCAATTGACAGATGCTGATGCTTGGATGAGCTTGACCGTTTGTTTACCCCATGCGTTAGTGTTAGCGCTTCCTCAGAACTTCCAAACCAGAGTTGCTGGGAAAAATGGGAGGAAAAGTGCTTTGCTGGGAGTCCTGGGGACATGCTCAGTCGATTGGGAAAAGATTAGAGAGGCAGTGATGTCTCCCGGGCAAATGTGGCAAGGTTATGGGAAGTGTTCAGTTCCCACAGAGGCATTGGCAATCTCACCCAGCAGAATCCTGTGTGACTCATACACACGCAGTGCTCTTGTGCTACGTATTGACTCCAACACACCATATTCTGATACAGTAGCGAAAATGACCAAGTTATATAACACCAACCTAGCTAATAACTCAACTAAACCCCTAGCTGCAATCCCACAATACCCTCATCGCACAATACCCTCTTCCGTAAATCTTTTGCTTTGAAAAATGTGTCTGGTAGACAATCTCGATGCGGAAGGCCCTCACATTTCAATCCAAGCAAAGTTGGCATATGCTGCGCATGTGGGGAGAGTGAAAGTGAAAGCGGTGACTTGAGTGTCAGCTCTGCATGTGGGACACACAGTAAGACAATGCAGACATCTTCACAGCTAATAAATGAATGGGGTTGTTTGTTATGCATGTGGGCTCAGTAGGTGCATAGCAAGAAAATGCAAATCTTCTCATGAGAAGAGACTTGGCTATCGTGACCTATACTCCAAACATTGCACAAATTGCAATGGGAACAGGAGGTGGCCATTCACACCCAGAACAGAGAACAGACTTCTCCGACAAGGTTGCAAGAAAGCAGGGAAAGCAGTTGTTTCTTGGGGGAAGAGTTCAAAAATCTTGAGTTGTGTTCTACATGATTTTAAAAAAAATTCTTCTTTTTGGAAGAACATATATTGCTTTGTTCTCTGTCTCTCTTTTCAGATAAGCCATGTGGAGTTCTAGGTTTCTGACAGACCTTTTCCCAGTCACTGTGCTATGGCAGGAGACCCGGACTGGCGGTTGGTGAGGGAGTTTATTATTTTGAGCCTTCAATCAAATGTTATGCAACCTTTGGCAAAGAGATATATTTGTGTAAGCCTTCAATTGAGCTTTGAGTATGGATTATTATTCAGACAAATTACAGGATATTTTCCACATTACATACTCATGATGGTACCTGTGGGACCTGTGTTTTGGTAAGGTGGACTGCCTTGACGGTAAATGGTAAATGGTAGCCATTTATATTACGCCTTTATCCAAAGCGCTGTACAATTGATGCTTCTCAGTCACCCATTCATACACACACTCACACACCAACCAGCTCGTCAGGAGCATTTAGTGTAAGGTTTCTGTATTTGTTCTGTATGTTTTTCATGTTTATTCTTGTTTATCATTCAGTTCTCATAGTACCTGGTTTATGTTTTCCCTTTACAGTTCTCTATTGTCCTCCCCTGTTATGTCTACGTCTGAATGTTTATCAGTCTAGTCACTCCCCTGTCTGCGTGCCCCACTATTCGGGTGGTTGCGGTAGTTTTCGGGGTTCAACATTTTTACTTCCTGCTTTTTCTTGATAGTTAAATGTTGTAAAGCACGATTCTTACTAACTACTACTAATCTCGGTTTTGTACAGTACTAATCCGATTAATACACTTACTGTCTGTCTAACTAACTAAATAACAATCACTTTTATTGGGTAGTTTAGAAATATTCACGTAACTAACTCACTAACGCTATCTCTTAGTATTTCTGCACTGTTCTATAACTCCGCCTCCCTATGCTATCCCTGATTACTCGTTTAGTTTCAGCAAAGTGTTCGCACCTGTCTCTAACTATCACTACGTCTTCTAACTATGCAAATGTCTACTCCCTAATGCGGAGCCGTATGTTTTACTTGTTTTGTTTCGTGCATCCAGTCCGCGTTTTCATCTCCCTCCCGTTATTATGTTATTACCCTATTGTGTTTCCCCACCTGTTGTCCATTTGTTTAGCCCACCTTTTCCTCTGCCCCGCCTAGATTGTCACCTTCCCTCTTGTATTTTAAACCTCAGTCTCAGTATGCTTCGTTGTCAGAACGTTGATCTTGATAAGTGCCGATTGTTTGTAAGCCTTGTTATAGAGATTCTTGAAAGACACCCCTTTGCCTTGACTTCGACTTTGCTTTTGCCCTGCTGTACCTTCGCCCTGTGATTTTTCTGGATTTTGACCTCTCGCTTGTTTTTTCGACCATTCTTTTGCTTTTCGTTTTTGGCTGTGTTTTGGATCTCTTGGCTTGTGACTACTGGACATTAAAACTACTCTTTTGGATTATCCTGTGGTCTACGTCTGGGTTCCCTGCACCGTACATAACATTTAGGGGTTAGATGTCTTGCTCAGGGACACTTCGACTGTCCACCCGATTGACTCCAAATGATTTGAAAACCCCTCTTCTTCAAGTTCCTTTTGAATGTGTTAATGTGTTACTTTCACACATACATTTTTTCATGTTTTTTGTTGTTTTTTTTACCTTTTTCATAACAGATCTCTATAGGTAAATTTTGACCCATAACACCAAATAAGTCACTATGATTCATACTGTAAAGTTATTTCAAAATAAAAAATATACTTTAACTATTTTAAAACCATTTGCTTCTGGAAAGAAAAACAGAACTATAAATAGCCTCTACTGGATTTAGTTCAGAAAAAGCAATTTGGGCATATTTTTCGAAATGTATTTTTGTAAGGGTTGACAGCTCTGTGTCACCGTCAGCTTTCTTGGGGTTGTAATGCAATGCAATGGAATAAGCAAAATGATTGCCTACAATGCACTTGCGACCTGCGTTAATAGTTTGCAATTTCTATGTGAAACACACCAAAAAATGTTATGTGCTTTAAGTGCAATTGAATTGTCCAATCACATTTTATTTTTAATCAGAAAAAAATCAGTTAAAAGAATTTGAGGGAGCACTGTCCTTATTATGTTTCATATTACAAATTAAGATCAAAAAAGAAAAAAAAAGAAAAAAGTAATATATATTTGTTTTGGTGCCGCCTGTTGAGCATTGGTGCCCGATGCACAGTGCATGTTCTGTATATGGGCAGGGAGGACACAGGACACAGGATTGTGTAGAAGAGCTCGGACAACTCCGGTAAGGAGGTGGGCAATTCTCTGAGAAGCTGTACAATTCTACCCTGGTCTCCCTGTGCATCTCTGAACTTGAGCTTGAGCTGAGTGAAGCATTCCAGGTAAACAAGCTCCATCTGTCCTCAGGGACACTTTCCACATCAACAGAGAAGGGGTCTGCAAACTGCTGTAAAGTGGAACTGTGTGTTCTGAAGTAAAAAATAAAAACGCTGGTCAAAGTGGTCAATGACGGCAACACATGTTGCACCAATGAATAAGGTGTTCAGTTCCTCCCCCAAGGCCCTGCATGCTGGGAGGTGTCTGTGAGAGTTTATTCCTCCAAAGTTCAACTTGACAGTGAATGCTCTCACACTGTCATGCATAGCTGCAATCAACCGGCTGCGTGTTAAGGACATTCAGCTCCGGTGTCAGCTCCTGTGTCAGCTCTGTCAACCGCCTTGTGTCTTCAAGCTGAGGAAAATCCAGCTATTTCTGATCTTAGCTTAAAAAAAAAAACTCCTCAGTACATCTCCCCAACTAAGCCAGCACACCTCAGTGAAGTAAATAGCATCTCAATAGTTAGCATCAATCTAGCCTGAAAAGGCAGGGAACTGACGATGTGGCAAGCCCCTGAAACGGCTGTAATTGACACATTTAACTATGACTGACATCACATTGTCAAACCTCAAGCACTTACCGCACAGTGCCTGCTGGTGAACGATGCAGCACAAAGCACTCGGTGCTGCTGCATTTTCCTCCTCCAGCTTTCAGTGGATCGTTGTCGCAAGCCTGTTTTTTCTTCCCTCAAAGGGGTGCCGTCTGTGGTGATGCCTGTTAAAGCAGGCCATGGGAGGCCAGCACGGTCGCTTCTGACAGGAGCTGGGATATTTCCTTTGCTGTCGTTCTTAAATCGAGCGACTCCTCTGTTACTCTGACAAATACTGATAGCTGAGCACTATCGCTAATATCACTTCTTTCATCAAGCGCTACACAGTAAGTACTAAGTGGCCACCTGAAGTATGCATTCTTTTTTTACAAACTCCCACTCCGTAAAAGGGTTTATGAGCTTTGGAATCTTTTCAGAAACTGCATAACTTGCAAACTGCGTTGCATCAGGTTCCCTTTTACTGTAGCTCTCAGGAAATAAAATAAACACATAAATAAAATTAAAAAAATATGCAAATTTTGCAAATGTGCCCTTCAAACATGTGTTCGGTCATAAATAATATGTTTTGCTGTGACGACAGGCCTCAACTGCGAGGCTACTTCATCCCTTGGCATGTGTGTCGGCATGCATCATGACGTTTCAGATGAAATTTGCACCCTGCAGATCAACCAACTGCTGTGTCTATTGTACTTGGTAAGAAAGTACACCACAGTCCATTTTTCTGCTCCAGGTAATTTTTTCTTGTACTGAGTTTGGAGTGAAACATTTTCCAGTGCATTTCAGAGTAGACTACTATTTAGAATGCATTGTCAGTGGTAGCCTAGTAACTGTGCATAACCGTTGATTTTAAAACATATCACTTATTCACCTATGAGCTCTCACATGTGTTAGTTGGGGGGATACAGCATCTTTTTGTACTGGAATGAAGATGCAGTAGTCTACACACCAGTCAAAACAGAAAATCAAGTGTCCTTTTGGAGTCTCCAAATGGCCTTTGGAAACCCGTTGGAAGCTTAGAAAATAAAATGAAGCAATGCAGAATATAATGAAGTAGAATACTCATTAATCATTGATGGGATTGTCATTGAATTTGAACCAGGATTTGTCCAGCATCGTGGCAGTGGCACCATTTCTATGCCCACCTGTAAACACTCAAAAAAGGTGTGAAAATACCTCCACTTCCACCGTGTTTGAGATTCTGTTACATTTGTTTCTGTACTCCTGATTCTTTGGAACAACCCTCAAAGGTTATTTCTCAGAAGAGACCAGGATTATGTCTGTAGTCAAAATGGTTTCAAGAATAGGAACCATTTTATTTCAGGATCTATAGTCAGTGTAAAATTAATTTATAATTATGAACTGCCCAGTGTCATCAGGATAGCTGAACCATTTGCCATCTCCTCATTCACCTTGGTTCCTCTTCTATTCTTACCCTGTAGAATTCCCATCTATTCTACTAACTTAGTTTATGGTATTTTCTTATATTTTTATGGTTTACATTTTTTTCTTTAAAGGGTTGTAATGGATGTAAACTGAATGCATTCGTATGAACGACTCTGATCTTCTCATCATTACACTTGATCTCTCCCTCTAGCACCCACACACACACACACACACACACACACACACACACACACGCTTGATCAAAGCTAACCAAATAAAATACGGAATATATCAGCTTTACATTTGATGATCAGCAAGACTTCTAAACAGATTTAAAACGGCCAGTGAAAAGGCACAGTGAGCAATGGCCCAACCTGAGACAGCCACTGAAGCAAGCAGCGTGTAATGTCTTGGACGGAAAGCTCTGTCAACACTGGGCTTTGTGCCCATCAACCACAACTTCCCACCGTGCTAGCATTTCATCTCCACAGTGACTGTCTGCAACAGACACAGACTGGTAAGTAATCCCTTTACATAGCTCAGAAATGTATATACTAGGAGAGCTTTTGCCAGCCATCTAACCCTGCCTGGATATCATCCCAGCTGTAAAATCCAGCTATGCCAGCTTCACCAGCTTGAAAATTGAGCTGGTCATAAACTGGTCTAGCTGGTCTGAAAGGGTCAACCAGCTACCAGCCATTTCAAAACCTAGCCTGAGCTGTGATCTGCTCTGTAGTGCCCCCTTAAACCACACATACTGCAACCTCAGACCTAAAACCAGCATATATCCCCAAAAGGTCTTATATCTGGAAACGTTTCTGCACATCAGCAACGTGGAATCTTTCCAGGCTCACCCTATAGCTAATCTCAGCATCAGACACTCAGATACTTGGAATGAAATTGTGATGGAATTATCATTAAGGATATTATAAGCATAACATCACAACACGTTTACAGAGGAGGGGAGGGGGCAGGTTCTCGCCCTATCTGCATCCGGGTTGTGCCAAGAATCATACCTACAAAATATAAAACAAACATTTGATTATTTTATTTGAATGATTTGCTGTTGCCAGTATAGCTACTTTGATGACCTTGCTGGAGCTCTGGGGTCCTGTGGAGGCTGTGATTTTTCCTGATTATTGTGTAAATACCGTAATGCAAGGTTTTCCCACAGGAGAATTGTGTTACTGGCAAGAGATGACCAGGCAAAAAAAATGTGCCAGTGATTGCTGGCTGGCTAGCTAAGACAGCTGGCTAGCGGGTTGGCAAACCAAATATTTTAGACAATGATGCATGTGCTTAATACAATATTGCACTTGGTATATGTGCTTATTTATCCTATGCACTTATTTCTACTGTCATTTTTATATAAAATAATGCAAAAGCTCTTTATGTGCTCATGGCATATACCCAATTATTCTGCGGTTCAGAAAATCTTGTGTTTCCTGATTAATTAGATTCCTGATTGCTCTTGATATTTCCTGATTAATCACATCTCTGACTTTAGATCAAACAGTACATGGTTGCAAAAGCATGCCAATTTGCATCACACAGAAACTAAATGGTGCAAATGATCATCTGATTATGATCAGACACTGTTCTCGCACATACATCCTCCTTAGGGATGCAAACTTGTCACCTTTTTTTATTTAGCTTTTATTTAACCAGGATAGTCAAACTGAGCTAGATCTCTTTTGCAAGTGGACTGTGTCTTTGAACTGTGGGAGGGAACCGGACTATGGAAACCAATATGAACGCAGGGAAAAGATGCTCACTCCTCACAGAGAGGATGCAGCCAGGAATCAAACATGGATATTCCTTCTTGCAACAGTGCAAATCACTATACTGCTATATTGCCACAAGGGGGGATTTGGGGAAAGGACCGCTCACTAATTCTGAGGGAAAGGAATTTTGGTGAGAGGCACTCGCTGCACAAGGTACAGACAGGGTGGTTACCTGTAGCGTAGTGGTTGAGGTACATGACTGGGACCCCGCAAGGTCAGTGGTTCGATCCCCGGTGTAGCCACAATAAGATCCGCACAGCTGTCGGGCCCTTAACCCTGCATTGCTCCAGGGGAGGATTGTCTCCTGCTTAGTCTAATCAACTGTATGTTGCTCAGGATAAGAGCGTCTGCCAAATGACAGTAATGTAATGTAATGTAATGTCCCAGACCCCCCAAGCTATAGCTGTAATTATAATGTTATAATTTGTTATTTAACTGACCCTTTTATCCTGAGCAACTTACAGTACAGTTCATTAAACTAACTAGAGGACTATCCTCCCTGGAGCAATGCGGGGTTAAGGGCCCAACAGCTGTGCGGATCTTATTGTGGCTATATTGCGGCTTGGAACCACCAGTCATGTACTTCAGGCACTATGCTCCAGGTTGCCCACAAGTCTGCAAGAGACCATCTTGCCATCATTTATCTGCAGCCTAGTGAGTATCCAGAACTGTGCCAAGCCTGGAAGTGACCACCCAGAGAAATTCTACCCTCAATTACATGATCTGTAATCGATCTGTGTGGCTGTTCCA
>NW_026911099.1:0-31492 GCF_963692335.1 Osmerus eperlanus | reverse complement strand
GAAACAGCAGAGAGAGAGAAGGGAGAGGGCCGGTCGCTGTCAGCCCCACAGAGAGAGAGAGAGAGAGAGAGGGGGAGAGAGAGAGGGAGGGGGGAGAGAGAGAGGGAGGGGGGAGAGAGGGAGGGGGGAAAAGAGAGAGAGGGAAATTAAAGAGAGTGAGAGAAAGAGAGAGCGGGGAAAGAGAGGGAGGGGAGGAGAGGTAGAGCCAGAGGGGCAGGGGGAGAGAGATAGGGAGGGTGAGAGTGAGGGTGAGAGTGAGGGAGAGAGGGAGGGAGGGAGGGAGGGGAGAGAAAGATAAATAATGTGTGGTGTGTTAACTGGAATTCTTGGCTCCAGGGCACCGAGGGTTCAGAGAGCAAACTGAGAGCCACGAGGTCATTACCACTGTGACACACACACACATGTATCTATACACACACACGTATCTATGCACACACACGTATCAACACACCCACACACACACACACACATATCTACACACTCACCCCCTGGACGCTGGGTTGGCTGCTGTGCACTCAGGGGAGACGAGTGTGTGAGTGTTTGCTCTGCTCTTCAAACCAGACGTATATTTAGAGAGCCCGGTGGAGGGCTGGTACACACACTTGACTCCCAGGCCGGCGTGGATGATGTGTCACAGCTCCTGGCAGCTGCTCCACTTGTCTGATGACATGAGCCTCTTTCCAAGGTTAAAAGTACGATTTAAAGTCAGGTTTGGTCATTCACCTGGAATGACTTACAGTAATACCTTTGCACTGTGAAAAGTTACCGTGAAAAGTTTTATATGATAACCGTTTTCTGAAAGGTTAGCATACCAGCAACCAGCCAGCCTGCCAGCCAGCCAGCCAACCAGCTTTCTTCCCATATGTACTGCGTCTCCCTCCAGCAGTGTTGTGTTGAGAGGAGATACCGTGACGACGGCTCCTTTCAGCGCTCCAGCGCTGGGAGGTGATTGTCTAATGATCCGATGTTGACGGGCGCTAGTAAAGCTGTAACGAGGCCCGGGAGTCAGGTGGGGGAGGAGGGGGGGCGGGGGCTGTCGTCAGGTGGGTGGGAGAGAACAAGATGGTTAATGAGGGAGCCGTTGGGGTTCACCAGTAAAAACGTAGGATTAGGGGGTACTTCTCAACTGGTGTTTCGTGTGTGTGTGTTTGGGGGGGGCAGGGAGGGGGATGGAATTGTGGGGCAGGGCAGTACAGGAGGGCTAATGTTTAGTAACGGGAGGAGGAGATAAATAACAAGGTGGGGGGGGGGGGCAGGAGGGGGGGGGGGGGGTGAGAGGGGGGACGGAGAAAGCAAATGAGGGTCCTGCCCAGACCTCTGTGGCTCATTGAAGAGAAGTGACATTTATGGCTCATGACTTCCTACACCCCTAAGGACTCCCCACGTTGACTGCCTGAGGAGTGGAGACACCGCTGTGTGTGTGTGGGTGTGTGGGTGTTTATGTGTGTGTGTGCGGGTGTCTGTGTGTGCGGGTGTGTGTGGGTGTCTGTGTGTGCGGGTGTGTGTGGGTGTCTGTGTGTGGGTGGGTCTGTGTGTGGGTGTGTGGGTGTCTGTGGGTGTGTGGGTGTCTGTGTGTGGGTGTGTGGGTGTCTGTGTGTGTCTGTGTGTGTGTGTGTGTGTGTGTGTGTGAGGAGTGGAGACACTGATGTGTGTGTGTCTGTGTGTGAAAGAAAAAGAAAAAAGGTGCAGTGGTCTCTTAATTGTTTCCAGAGCTCTACATACGTGTGTGTCTGTGTGTGTGTGTTGCACGTCTGCATTCAACAAGTGGTTTACGGCATCTGTACATGCTACCTGAAAAACGGACAATAAGTGTGACTACAGCAGCATGAGAACACTATACGAGTGTGTGCTTGTGTGTGTGTGCGTGTGTGCTTGTGTGTGTGTGCGTGTGTGCGTGTGTGTGTGCGCTGTCACAAACACCATAAATACACGTGTCCCACCCCCTTTCCCCACCCTGTCCCCAACACATGTCCCCTGCGTTCCCATGTGAGTCGGGAGCGTGATATATCTTACACGCTCACACAACCTTCATAACTCACAGCCAGGACCCAGGACCCAGGACCCAGGACCCAGGACCCAGGACCCAGGACCCAGGACCCAGGACCCAGGGAGGGAGGGAGGAGGCCGACAGGCGCAGCGACGGTGGAGATAAATCTGGGAGCGGCGCGGCTCGCGGCCTGAAAGGACGAGCCAGCCTGCTCTGCCTCTCTCCCTTTCAGAGCGTAGGGAGGATAGATGGCCCTCAATCAGTCTGTAACAGTGGGGCTATTTAGCTTCCTAGCCTCCCTGCCCACCACTGGGAAAGTGAGGCTGTGTGGAGGATCATATTTCTGTCTGGAGACGGATTGTAGTCACTTTAGTAGGAACTACATTTTTTTCAGTTGTAATAATTTGCTTGATGAGGAATTTGGTGCAGAATTTTTTAGACAAGATTAGTGTTTTGTTTACTTGTTTGTGTTTTGTGTATTTGTGTGTGAGTGTGTGTGGGTGTTTTGTGTGTGTGTGACTGACGGTGTGTGTGTGACTGAGTGTGTGTGTGTGTGTTCACACATTGTCCCCGAGCACCCCTGCTCCCTCTGTGGCTCCATTGAGCAGCGCTGATGAAAGAGAGATGAGTTAACGTGACAACACAAAGACTGAGCGGACCCCTGCATCTCTGCAACAATACAGCCACCACATAGCACAGACCCTCTACTCTGGGGAGCAAGAGTGAGAGAGAATGTGTGTGTGTGTGAGAGAGAGAGAAAGAGAGAGAGAGAGAGAGAGAGAGAGAGAGAGAGAGAGAGAGAGAGAGAGAGAGAGAGAGAGAGAGAGAGAGAGAGAGAGAGAGATGAACCACACCATCCAGGGGAGAGGGGGAGGAAGATAGTGCTGGGAAAGGAGCGTTAGGTACTACAATACCCAGAGGAGTGGGGGGAAAGCGAGAGAAGAAAATAGCAAGGTGACTAATCCTTTACAGGCGAGGAGAGACATAAAGCAGCTATATGTAAATGAAAGCAGCCAGGTTCGAAGCTGGCTTCCCCTTCTCACTTTGATCTCTCCCTCTCCGTCCGACAGTCCCTCTCTCCCCCTCTCCTCTCCTCCTTCACGCCACCCTTCCCTCCCTCCTCCCTTTTCCTTGTAAGAAAAATCAAGCCCTATTAGGCTTAATCTCACTTAATGGCTTCTGGTGTTCCTTTTGTTCTCCGCGATGCGAAGCATATTCCCTCCTTTTCAGACGTCCACCACCATTCACACTATCTCCCCCCGTAATCCCCTTCCGAGGCGGCAATTATTTTGAGTATTTTATCATCATTATGATTATGATTATTTTCATTATTATTATTCATGTGGGCTTGGCTAAGGGCCTGGGTTTCCAGAAGTCCCTGTTTCCCTGAATCCTCATCACCCCACCTCTTATCCCCCCACGGTTAAATGAAGCTGCCTGCTTTTCTTCCAGAGGAGAGGCGAGTTTCGCACCGCAAACGAACTCCCCTATTCAGGGAGACACATTTTATGTGCGTTTGAACGTATTGTGTCCGCCAGTGTAATGAGAGCCCACAAGGCCACCCGTCGGAGGCCTTTAACACAGAGAGAAACATCAAGAATTTGATTAAAGACGGCGAAAGGAGAGGGGATGGGGGGTGGGGGGTGAAGTAATCAAAAGGCGTCCTCTTCTTCAAGGGGTTGTAATTACATTGGAAGGTTTTGATCTTTCGCTTGTTGGCCGATGAATGGGCCATTCGGCGGAGGTGACAACATTGCCTAGAAGAGGACTGTTTCACTATTTGCGGTGCTTAGGGTGGGGCGGGGGGGCTGTGGCTTGGGGGAGGCTGGGGTCGTTGTAAGCAACTTCTCAACTTGCCTCTCCTTATGGATCAGAAGTGTTTCAGCCATTGTTGTGATCCCCGCTGGTGTCTGTCTGCCAGGAGAAAGGAGACGACAAAGACAGGAGAGGTGGAGCGGCTGGGGTCACTTGTTCAGAAGGAGACGCACTGACACACACACGAACACACACACACGCTGACACACATTCACACGCTGACACACACACACGCTAAGAGACAGAGTTTAACACTCATGACATACTGGGCCATGTAAAAATTCAGGTTGGCATAAAAACGATAAAAGACACTACGTTTGCTGTGCTGTTTCTCTCGAACAAATGACAGAGAAAGGAAACATTGCGAGATTCAAAAAGAGATCTGTTATTTGCTAAATCGATATGGCAAAAACTATACAACAAACCATTGAAAATGTTAAAGACAGGAGACAACATCAACTCATATAAAAATAGCAAATATGTATGCGAGACGTCGAGAATGTTCAGTTGGACGAGTCTCGGAGAGTGCCAAGCTCATCACACATGCTCTGTCATTTGGGGAACCTGGGTCCTGAGACGGCATGGCTGAACCGAGGGAGCCTGCAGACCCCGCAGGAGCAGAGGGGGCCCCCGCCCGGACCTCCAGAGCCCCCCCACTGCAGGGGCACCATGGGGGTCTCCAGGGGACCAGGGGGCAGCAGGGGGCACTTGACCGAGGAGGAGGAGGAGGAAGCGGAGGTGAGGAGGGACTCTGGGGAGAGCAGGAGCTGGCTGGGGCCGGTGAGGAGGGGCCACCCCCCCAGCAGGAGCCGGGGGACGGGCCCGGCGTTCACCCCCACCCCCACCCCCACACTCACCTCCCCCAGCAACCTGCGCATCTCCTGCAGCGAGGAGCCCAGCAGGAGGATGTAGTTGCGGGCCAGGACTAGGGTGGAGATCTTGGAGAGCCTGCGGCCGGGTGGAGCCCCCGCCTGGTGGGAGTGTGAACCGACGGAGGACGGAGAGGAGGAGGTGGAGGAGGAGGAGGGAGAGGAGGAAGGCGAGGAGGCGTAAGGCACCATGACCTCCCTCAAGGCGTCCATGGCCACGTTCAGATCCTGCATCCTCTTCCTCTCCCGGCTGTTGATCTTCCTCCTCAGTTCCTGCTGCTCTTCCGGGCTCAGCTCTCTCTGGGGCTTGGTGGCTCTGTGGGGCCCCTGGAGCCCACCCATGGCCCCTGGGCTCATGCTGAGCCTGGAGCCAGAGCCCAGGCCTGCTGGACACCTGGAGAAGTCCTGCTGGAGAGAGTTGGGGCCACAGAGAGCCAGCGACGGGTCCCTTCCCCTCACCAGCGGGCTGGGAAGAACGTTCATCCTGCAGGCGGGTGAAGCTGAGGTGTGCGTGGTTTTCCAACGATCAGAATAAAAAGGGTTCTTTGTTGAACAAAGGTGAACAAAAATGTGGAGTAACAGTCTTTCAACTATTTCCCAAGGTCAGGTAAAAGGGAGATGGGTTCTCTTGGGTTGCTGCCCCACTGGGAGAAAAGGAGTCCTTCAACCCCTCATGCCTGTCCTGTGTACAGGCTGAATCACCAGGATCCAAATATCTTCTCCCAAAAAAATCCTTCTTGGCTCAACAGATACAAGAAAACAACAAACAGAACAAGTTTCTCAGCTGACAAGCGGGCAGAGGCTCTGGGCTGGCTGGAGAAGTCCTGGCGTGGGTGATGGCACTGCCTGCCTGCCTGCAGGACTGTGTGAGGAGCTTGGACTGTCACTGCCTCTTTATCTCACTTCCACTGGGGCTGTCTGGCGAGAATGACGGACAGGCAGAAGAAGAAGTGAGCTAAACAACCCCCGCACCTCCCACCGCACCTCCCCCTACCTCCCCCCCACCTCCTCCTTCCCTCACAAACCTCCCCCCGTCAACCTAGGGACTCCTCCCAGAGCAGAGCTCTCTGGACGAACGCTGTGGAGGTCCAAACCCAGCATCCTGCGCTAACACACTCACCCTGACGCGTGTAACAAAGTTGGCAATTCTTAGAAACCTGACCTTTATTTGATCATATTCCATTTGACAATGTTAATAAACAGTGACCAGGTTCTCTTGACCTGATGCCTGTGACGTCCTGCTGCTGTAGCGTGAGTGAGGGAGGGAGGGTGGGAGGGTGGGAGGGGGACCCCTTATAGATGTCCTTATGGCTGTTATAGGCTTATGAAAAAATGAAGTCAAAGCAAATACAGAGTGACAGCCACTTAGAGATCACTGCGGGGGCCGGGGAGGGTGACATAATAGGCCGAGGGGGGCGGGGGGGCGGTGGGGCGGGGGGGGGCGGGGGGGCGGGGGGGCGGGGGTGACTCCTGCGACTGTGTCCTTAGTGCTCTCAGACGTTCTAACAGACACTGGTATTGACAGTGACTGATGCACAGCACATCACAAAGGATCATTATGTCAATCGAATGTGAGCCTCCTTTTTGTTCGGTTTAATCTTTAAAAAAATATATAATTCCCATTTTGACCCGCAGGTACTATGACCTAGGTTCGGTCTATGACAATTTCTTGTTTAGTTCAGGTTTTAAACCTGATTATGTCGGAATGTCTAATTATAACCATTCTGAAAGCTTTTAACCTAATTAGCGCTGGCCCATTCAGACACTATTAGCCAAAAGAGAACAGTGCCATCGTATTAGCAAGGGCGCTAGGCTAACAGAACGTCATTGAAAACAGTTTGTTGGCTGCCCATGAATAGTCGCAGGGCTTTGCTGGAAATCTAATTGGCATTATTGGGGTTTTTTTGTGGTGGCATTGTTGCACTGTTCCTGCCCCTTGGAGGGGCCTCGCTAACCAAACTGGCTGACACGGCGCTGGGCACGGCTCCAGGCTGGCAAACAACAGGGCAATTGACTCCCAGCACAGGTGAAGGCTGACGGATGGCATCAAGTCAGACTGCCATCCTCAGATGTCCCATTCATGACTCTCAACGGGCTCCCAGGGGAGAAGGGCAACGATTATGGAAGTGAGCCTCGCTATCCACACGTTCCCCCCCCCCAACCCTCCTCACACACACACACACACACATACACATACACACACACACACATACAAACCCCCATCTGGGTGTGAGAAAGGAAGCCGGGGGTGCGAGGCGAGGACAGATACAAACAGAAAGCAAGTTGTCTGCGATGAAAGCAGCAGGAGAGGCTGGAGAAGGGAGATCCTGCGCTGCTGTCCTCTCTGCTGTCCTGCTCCCTGTGAAAGATGGTCGTGCCGAGGCGCTTCCTCTCCCCTGCCAGCGCTCCGGTGGCGGCCCGGCTGCCGCTGGGGCCCCCGCTCGGGGGGCCGCCTGAATGGAGGCCCGCAGACGGACAGGAAGGGGGGGGGGGGGGCATGAAAGGGGCAGGCGGATGGACTCAACACCTGCAGGACAACAGAGTGCAGCCAGGATGGACGAGTGTGTGTGTGTGTGTTCTCTGTGGGATTCCCTGTGTGTGTGTGTGTGTGTGTTGGTGTGTGTGCGTGTTTGTGAGCTCAATTTGATTGTCACAACACTGAAAAAGGCAGGCGGTGATGGATAGGGCTGAATGAAACTGAGATGTTTTTGAACCGCACTTTATTCGGGACCTGTTTTGTGCGTTCAAATGAAAGACAAACAAGAGCAAAGGGACACCTGCGACGACACAGAAGACAGAGAACGGGGGTGAAGAAAGGAGCTGGTGTCCACCAGCAAAGTAAACCTCCCCCTCCTTCCCCCCCCCCTCCTCCTATCTTTTACAGGAGAAGAATAGTGAGCTTGATTTGGGTCTGAAGACCGACACATCCGCCTCCCAGATAAAACGAGCCGCCTCCAGCTTCCAGGAGCCTTTTGATGAGGCTGGACCAGGCTAGGGGCCCCGGTGGTTCCAGGCAGGGGGGGAGAGTGCCGTCTTTATGGGGGTTGGAGTGCTCTCCATCTGGGCCAAGCCGCCCAACGGAGGCTGCCTGGGTCGCTGGAGCTGCACCTGGTTCTCTGGGTACTGTAGTCCCTCTGTGTTGGGCTTGTTTCCTGTGGGGTGGAGAGGGAGGATGTCTTGGCCAAATGATCGTGGGTCAAGCCAGCCATTTAGGACAGCAGACTCACTGACACTCGCGCTGTCACCTTCCTCTGACTGTAACAGGAAACGGGTTATGGATCTGTGTGTGTGTGTCCTCCCAGGACAGAATTTGGACGGCTCAGTCTGATGCGGTGACAACGAGGCGCTCAAACGCCTCCTCAGACAAATGTTGATTCTTCTCATTTTCTCTACCTCGAGAACAGACTGGAACACACACACACACATACACAAAGGTCTTTTGGGTCATTAATCGAGCACAAATTGATGTAATTGAGCTAGGACGGTGTCGATGAACATCAACATGAGGAGACGACTTCACAGAATGAAATTAGCTCTAAATACAGACTAGCTGGCAATGGAGATCTCAACAGTCTTGACTTAATACTCAATTATAAGTAATTAGGTCTGATTGGGCTTTTCTTTCTCTATCTCTCTTGAACGTGTGAGTGTTTGTTATGGATAGCTGCAAGGATCATTTACAGAGTCACAGTCATTCTAAATTGGTGCGGTTTTTAAAAATTGAGCGCCAGAAGACTTCTTCCTGTTTGCCTTTTCTTTGTGTAGTTCCTCCTGAGGAAACATGTATACGTTTAAACTTGTGCACTTCATTGCAGCCCTCAGTGGCAGTTAACCCATTTTTACGCAAGTCCGTCATTTAATTAATTTATCATTCATTACTTGTCGAAAAAGTTACTTAAACAGCGTGTTACTTTGTGTAATTTAAACCATTTATGATGTAATTTTTTTTTAAGGGTTTAAGTTGAAAGAACATTACACGAAAAACATCTGCACAACTTCTGAATACTGAGCGCAGACAGACTGTCCCATCTGTACGAAGGATATTTGAGGTCAAAATCTCAACAGACTGAATTCACATTCATAAGCCAGTCCCCCGTATGTCTGTCCTCTGACAGGCAGAACATTTGTGACAATAGTCTTGAGCAAACACCTTGAGGCAATATGCCATGGCACAAACCCTCCACGGTTTCCTGTTTAAAATGTGCATGGAAAATTGAATGAGAAATTAAACAGATGCCAATGACTAAATTTCTCCTTGTGTCCCTGCAGGCAAGCAGGTGCAGAGGCACAATGCAAATATAACAAGCTAGGCCTTTCAGAGGGAAATGGTTGAACTGCATCAAAGCACTGGTGTAAAGGACTCCCTGGTTCCCTGCGCTGACTCCTGTTGTATGGGGCCCAGCCAAGGATATGAGAAGATTACAAGCTGTTAATAAGGTGGAACCAATCGGCTGAAGGCCTGCCATTGTCCTTCCCAGCATGCTTTGGGAAAGTTTGCATGGGATAGTGGGCATTTGGTCCCAAGCGGAGGGTGGTATGGGGGTGATATGCGCGGGAGGGGTGCGAGGGCTAACCCCAAGGGGTCTTTGGTGAAAGAGACCCAAAATGCTTTGCTTTCAAAAGGCCGCACACGCTCAGTCAGTCACGACTGTTTAGTGTTTGTCAGGTTCATATTTTCTGTTGCTAACTGCAGGCTGTCACGGTTGGCACTTGCCTGGCTGTGTGACAGAAGGTCAACTTAATCATTAGCAGGCAGATACAACGCATACTTTTGTCGTTTTGTTTCAGGGGCTGCGTACAACTTTTCTGATGTTGTTTATGATTTTTGCGGCAAAAATCCTCACCGTTTCTTGACAGTAAATTTGTCACTTGAAAAGATTTTGCGTTCCAATGGGAAAAGATTATTTTGCCACAAAATGCCTTAATGACACATACATGTATAGTGTGTTGGTTACATTTTTAAACAGACCAAACAGACCCTTGCTTAGCAGCAACCGCTGAAATACAGTCTAAAGCTATGTACTTGTCACCGTTCATTATCTTCTGAACACACAACATACACTACTTGTAGGTAATTTGGATAAAAACCAAAACTGCGTTTTTTTTTATTGTAACCATAGAATAAAAAAATAACAAATAGACACGTATCTCTATTTAGAGTTTCTGTGGTTCAGCCCCATCTAATCCTTAACCTATGACCGGCAAGGCCTTTCTGCTTAGCAGGTGCTTCTTACTCAAACACGACAAACAGAGGCTGCATGGAGAGAGAGGCAGACGAGAGGACACAGGGCTGTTTCTATGGCTCCTCTGTCCCCCCCCCCCCCCAGACCCCTCCTCTGTCTTCTTAACAATGACAGTGATGGATTCACTGGTACTAAACTTGTATGAAGAAAAAAAACTCACGCACAGTCAAACGCAACTTCTCACAAAGCAAACCAAGGGCAGTTTTGGGCCCATTAAAGTCTTATAGACCAAGGTTGTGGGGGTTCAACTTATTGTCCCATTGAACTCACATTCACGAGCCCAGGCCATGAGTGGGCCTGTAGAGGTTTCCCCTCTCTCTCTGGAGGGTGGGCAAGATGCTACACATGCCTCTGTTAGGGCAAAGGCCGGTGGGATATGATGGATGAGGAATCACACCCCCAAAACGAGGGGAATGAAGTTGGCTTTTGAACCAGAGGAAGAAGGGTCAGTTCAGGAATGCTGTCCCCCGAAAGAGACGGGAAAGTCACGACGCCCACCGCCGCCACGATCCACTCAGAGACACTGATCAGAGACAGACGAGGGCAACATTCTGTGAAGTAAAACGAAGACACAGCACAATGTCAAACCTGTGCTGCCGTTCAACCATTGTTGCGTCCAAAGGTTTCCACGTGCACTGGACGCAGGCCAGTGTTCTGATGATTCGTTCATCGTTCGGGGGCGGAGGGGAGGAGGGGGAGTGAAGGGTGACAAAAGGTTTCCGTGTTAACAAGCTCCCACCATTCAAAACGAGGCGTCGCTTGTTGTGGAGGCCGAGTTCCCTGCCGCTGTCGGACTAGTGAAGACAAATGGCAGAACGAAGCGAGCCAGCGGCCCAAACCGCACGGGCGACACAAGAATGGATGAGGGCATGTCATCCCCCTGTCTTCCATCTTCTCTCAGACTCCCTCCTTTAGGCTGATGGCCGCTCTGTCACACGGGGTGTCCTGTCTGTTTCAGGTCTCCTCAACACTCCTGCTTCTATGCGGCATGCACAGATCTCACTCCTGAACTCCCGCTTTGAAAACAGCTCCCAGAAAGCTACACCCCCCCACCGTCACAGCTCCCCCCCCCCCCGTCACAGCAGTTAACGAAGTTGGGGATCTTCTAATGGAGAGCTCCGTTCTTGATTGTCCCTGACTGGTCCCATGCAAGCGCACATCTGTCCCCCCTTGAGAGGGTGGGGTGTCAGGGGGCAGGGGGGGGGGGGGGTGGCCCTCCTCACCACTGCCCGCCTGGCTGCCTTCTGCAGAAGGCCGGCTCATTGACCCCCCACCGCGCCCCGCTCCTCTGAGCCGCTCTCCACAGATAATCCCCTCTAAGACCTGGGAGAGGATGGAGCTTGTAATGCCCGCCTCTCTCCCTGGCTTTCAGCCCTCCGCTCAGATCAACCTGCAGCAGGTTTCTCACAGACGCTCCTCCACCGACTAGCCCCCACCCGCCCTCCGCCCAGATCCCACCCCCCTCCCCCCTCCGCCCTGCTGGGGTAACGGTAGAGGGGCAAGGCCTGGGCTGCCCTGTGAGGTAGGGTGTATCTAAGCAGCTGTAATGTTGCTCTTAAGGAACAGACATCTACGATTGTCTCTGATTGTGAGACGAGAAGGGTGTAGGAGAAGGGTGTAGGAGAAGGGTGTAGGAGAAGGGTGTAGGAGATGGGTGTAGGAGAAGGGTGTAGGAGAAGGGTGTAGGAGATGGGTGGAGGAGATGGGTGTAGGATGTACGAGTCAAGTGCGTCTGTTCCCGATGGTTTCACACGGTCATTACAGACGTTTTTAGCTAATTCGATTTATAAACAAGGGGCAAAAGGTTAGCAATTTAGAGCTGAGCACTTGCTATGGGAGCAATTTGATAGCGGGGGCAGAATGCTGTACGTTGGCCAAAACAATCAAAGAAGCACGTGGACTGAGAAGCCGCCTCCTCTTTAATCTTGGCATGTGTCAGCTAAACAGTGTACACTTGTCCAATTACACCGAAAATGTCATCTGATGATGTTTCTCTCGCTATCAGCGGTTTGGCTTCGGACCATCTTGTCATCTTGCGGTCCCTTCTGTCTAAACGTCCCAGCTGCCACTCACGCTCTGGACTTGGCAACGCCACTGAGGGGTGACAGACGTGTGCATGACATCGTCACCCAACCATATGGGAGATCGTCCCACATGGTATCTGATAGCCTGCCCTCTACACGCACACACACGCACTAACACATACACATGCACACAGACGTTTACAGTTTGTGTCACACGCACACACAGAGAAACGGGCGCAAATACAATCCTATTTTTCCGCTCAACTTGAAACGTGAGACGAAAACTCCGAACACATTAAACGGAGTTCTCACCAACTGTATCCATCCCAACCAAACCGAAGGTGTGCTTCCCTGTGAGGGGGGGTGGGGTCCCTACCCCCCCTGCTGAACGGTGTCCCTGTCCTGCACCCCTGTCCCCTCACCCCCCCTCCGGCCCCCTCCGCCGGCCCCCTCCGCCGGCCCCCTCCGCCGGCCCCCTCCGCCGGCCCCCTCCGCCGGCCCCCTCCACCGGCCCCCTCCGCCAGCCCGATGTCCCCACGTCGGGTGATTCATGTCCAGACCCTGTAGCTCTCAGTCCTGGCTTTGATGTTAAATCCCATCCTCGCCGTGTCTCTCTTTCATTTACCGGCCCCGCTCGGCCAGTCATGAATATCCAAAGGTCCGCTTACTTGACAGGATTATCCCTCCATTCAAAGCCATGGGGACGATTCTTCAGCCACAAAACAACACTCAGTGGAGATCCTTTGCACTCTAGCTTTTCTTTCTCGGACTCTCCTTTACTCTCTTCCTCGGCCCCTCGCTCCCCTTCTGTCTCTGTCTCCTGGTAAACACATTGATCCACCCCTATCTGTTCACCCTCAGCTCATCTGCTGTTGTTTCATGGACCGCAGGACACACGGGCGCACACACACAACAATTCACCTCGCACACATAGTCACACTCACTCACAGGCCTGTTCAAACACACATGAACACACACACAGACACACACACACTCACTTTCTCCAGCTCCTTCTGTGTTAAACCCCCAGGGATTCCTATAAGCCACAGTGCAACCCTGGGCCAAACCCCGTGTTTAGTTCAGAGGTTTGACCTAGCATTACTAGATTTAGTAATAGAATAGACTGGAAACTCCATCCCCACAATCTGTCTCCGCCTCATCTAGTATCTTAACGTGTTCCGAATCTTCTCTGAATCTCTAGCTGACAACCTCTGCGGTGTGGTGTCTGAGTAGCAACTACAGTTAGAGGATTTTTTGTTGCTCCAGGATGAAGCAGATTAACCCATAGCTGGAATAAACCCAAGAGACCGCAGTCCCAAGAGAGGGCGTGGTCTCAGATGGTTTGCCTAACAACCTCTGAAGACTGATTATTCATTGGTCGAGCATGTTTTCTCTCTCCAGAGTTAAATCCAGGCCTATTGTTGGACTCTGCTACTGATGCCACCTCGGCTGTTTGTTTGTGTTCTTTCCCTTTTTCTTCCCTCTCTCTCTGGCTTCTGTGTTTCCGCTTCTCATCCGCTGCCACCTTTCATACGTTCCTCCAATCCCTTAAGCATAATCCCTTCAGCCAACAGAACACGACGCGCAAGCCTGACGCCGTCCACATCTGTGCTCTGTTTCGGGAGGGTTTCCAGGACAGTGGATGTTTGCGTTTTGCCACATTCTCAACCCTCGGCCTCTGTTGGACGTAACGAATATTCACGACAGCCCTGAATCCAAACCTGAGAGTCGGGGGTCAGGGAGTCGGATCTCCTCGACGGCAAGGTGGACGAGGGGCCCGTTAGATCGAACCATCACAGGATGTTTGAGGGGACACCGTTAGATCGAACCATCACAGGATGTTTGAGGGGACACCGTTAGATCGAACCATCACAGGATGTGTGAGGGGACACCGTTAGATCGAACCATCACAGGATGTTTGAGGGGACACCGTTAGATCGAACCATCACAGGATGTGTGAGGGGACACCGTTAGATCGAACCATCACAGGATGTTTGAGGGGACACCGTTAGATCGAACCATCACAGGACGTCTGAGGGGACACCGTTGTGTGGAGATTGAAGAGTTAAATAGGTCACACGCGTATGTTTCAAACTGGTTCACAGGATGACAGCCAGGGGCGCTGTATAGGATGGAAAAGTTAGGACAATTCCAAGGGTCCCTGACTGACAGGGGCCCCAAAAAATAGAAAAACTAATATAAATGATCAACTTTTTTATTTTATTTTTTTCTTCATGGGGCCCAGAATTCCTCCCGCCGCCCCTGAAGCCAGCTGACAGGATTTAGAGATGTTGCGGTTGATATATTAAGTCCATCCACTCCATTTGAATATTGGCAAGTCTAATTGTGCAGGTTTATTTCCAAAAGCTGTTAATTCACTTGTGGAGTTAATCATTAAAGATACTAGGAGTGATTAGACCGCACTGAGACATTAAGCATAACAATGGGGGCTTAAAAAGGATTTTGAATGTAAATACAAAAACCTGCAATACAGAGTAACAAACACATTTCATGGACTTTGTCATGCTATCATCTTTTTTCTCAATGAAATCTTACCAAATGATCATGGTTGGCTATATATTTATAATCACTTCAACAGTGTATTCAGGTTAGTAATTGGCATGATACAGGATTGCTGTCTGAGCTGTAATTAAGTGAGAAAACCTGCTTGTTAAGGTGTGACTGAATTAGATGGAATTGTAGGGAGTGGGGTCTAATTAATTTTGAAATGGATACCTCCTAATCCCCATTAACTGTTAGAGTAATTGCATTTTTCATCGAGCAAATAGGCTTTCAATGGGTTGGGGGCTAAAATTACTAATAAGCAGATGTTTGTAACAGGAGAGAATCCATTTTCAAGCTTGCACCTTACACATTTGATCTGGGTCAATTTCATCAATTCTGTTTGTGAAAATGGCACCTTTAATCTCCTTAAAATATTTTGGATTTGAGTACCCGCTGATATATCATTAACTTACTTTCATTTTCTTAGTGTGATCAATCAGAAGACATTAGTTGCAATATGTATGCTTTATTTACTCAGTTACTTTTCATATCTCAACTGCAACGGGATCCCACATTATTTAAAGGTATATAGACCCTAAACATGGTCTGTCTTGGTCCTCACGTGCATGTGGTTATGATGGCTGAGGTCCTGGAAGCAGACGACTGTGAACACCCCTCATGGTGTAGGCTGATCTTCTCCAACTAGAAATGACTCCCATATCTCCAAAGGTTTCTGAAAATGGGAAAGGAGAGAGAGAGACAGAGAGAAAGAGAGAGAGAGAGAGAGAGAGAGAGAGAGAGAGAGAGAGAGAGAGAGAGAGAGAGAGAGAGAGAGAGAGAGGGGGGGGGGGGGGGCTTTCAGAGAACTTACTTGATAATCATTTTCACAGGCCTTGCTATGTCCATGTTATTTTCCAATTCAAAACGCCCTACAATTGTTGAAGGACTTTTTCATATTTTTCTTGCCTTCATTTAAATAATTCAATTGTAATGGAGAGAGGAGAACAAACAAACGCGAGCATGAATATTCAAACGTCAGGTTCATTCCATATCGTTGTAGCATCAAAAGCCTTTTGAAAACATTGCAACAGCATGCGCAATCTGCTATGCAGCTGCCACCGTTTACCGATGTATACTCGTGTATTCATTTATTCTCGGTTATTCTCAAAACAGAACTTATTCGTATGTCTTGGGGGTTGTTTTTCTGCATATTTTGCAGAGCTCACGAACTCAAATACTGTTTGCGGGCCACTGTCATGTAATCTAGTCTCAGAACAAATACCAAGATACCAGGTTTTCATTAAGGCCTTACAATTTTTTCAACTCATCAAAGTATGAAAAAATTACCGATATGAAGGTCCAATTGGACCGATGCCTAAACAATTCAAACAAGGTCTTCTGTGACAGCAAAGGGGTTTGTGTGTGATGGTACACGTGGACGAACACAGACACTGCCAAAAAGTTAAATCACCTTCTGTACAAGTCTGAAGGAGAGACAAAGTCACAAACAAAATGTGTTGTGCTCTGAATACGATTAATGTGGTCCTTGAATTAATGTAATGAACGTGGTTTGGCTAAACGTTAGGCGTACAGACATACAGTAGGCCTATAAGTTATTTTCTATACATAGCCTATACTACATGAAAATATACCCCACAGATTTATGTTTGATTCGGTAAGCAGATACGATCATAACTGAGATAAATATCTATCACTCAATTTCAGCATTTAGACACGCATTTATCTGAGGGTAGTCCATTTAGACCGCAAATGGATTTGCAAGACAGTGAAAAGTAATGTGTCCGTATAATACTGGCTGATGACACATTTGACATTTAAGAAGCATATAATATTCTAGATATTTAAGATATTTTAAATATATTTTATTTAAAAATCTGGATATGAATAGCCTACTGTAGGCTATTCTCAAAAAAGAAAAGCTTGATTTCCATAGTTGTAAAAAGGCTGGATTCGACAATAATTAGCATTTTTTGTATTTATTTGTCCCTATATGACAGCAATGCCTTTGTTCAATTAAAATGATGCCAAACGAATGTTTTATAATACCACAGGGTTTATTTAGGCTGTGTTTATATGTTTTATTGGTGTTAACTTATTGATGAAACCTCACATCAGAAATCTGTTTGGATCTTTCGACATAACGGATTGTATGATCAAAGTTCATATAAAAAATAGGTTTTAAGTCAGTGAATCTATTTTATATTTCGTTCTTGACAATAGAATAGGCAATCTTGGATACTGGGTCCAATTCTCCAATGTCATGTTGTTAAACACCATAAATTAACCAAGCCAAGGACAATCTTTAAATAGTACAAATAACTCAATTAAAATATGCAATAATCAATAGAACCAAAACGATGTGTTGTCAATAGGCCTATGAATGAAATATGATTCCTAAATGAGTTAAAAGTCAAAATTGATTAGGAACGTGTGTCTCTGCTGTCGATTATTGCCATTTTAAAATAATAAATTGCATATAAAATACGTGAATATCACGGATTTTAAATACGTGAATATCACGGATTTTAAATACGTGAATATCACGGATTTTATACTAACTAGCTGGTTATTAATCTAAATATGACTAGGCTACTTGTAGTGTAAGACTTTCACTCACAGAATTGCAAACATTTGGAACGCTGTGACGCACGGCACATTGTTAAATAAAACCGATAAAAAAGTTCATTCAATTAAACATGTTTTATTTCACATTTAAAACTCCAACATAATCATCAGCGATTCATTTGAAATCCCATCGAAAATAAGTAAATAAATATCATTTAGCACTTTTTATAAAAAAATAAAGAGGTGATCATTCTTTGCGTCGGGCAGTGGATGGCATGCTTGGCAACAAAAAATGTTAAGAAGAACAGACTACACAAGATAGTAGCCGTGTCGGCTTGGCAGTAGCATGTTAAACTAAAACACTGAGAAAGACATGATACAAGAAGCAGGTGCAGGGGGGGTCGGCTGGTGACAGACAAGCAAATGAAAGGGTCAACCCAAACATTAACAAGGGTCTAATATAAAATATCTCGTACTATATAAAGAGGGTTCTCAATCTACATATTTACAGTCTACATTATTAATATTGATGCTTGGTGTTTGAATAAACATGGTTCTTGTGAGAGAGCCGTGTCTCTCTGAGTATACTGACTGACTGAGTGAGCTCGATGTATTTCTAAATGTTAGACTTATTCATCAAGAATAATAACATATGCGTATGGGAGATGTACATCCCAATGAAGTAAATGTGCGGTGCTTAGTTTAAGACGGAGATGTGTGATGGAAACATCTGTTAGAGTGACACTATTATAAACACAGCTATGTTAGTGGCGCATAGAGCTGATGCATTTAAGTTGGCTCCAACACAACGTAATTCAGGCAACAGTCTGATAAATAAAAAATAAAAAAGTGTTGACATGGATAGAAATACACACAACCTCTACAACAACCCCACAGGAGACCAAATGTTCGTTTCCCTTTTCGCTCCCTTGTTTTCAGGTAAAAGTTCAAGTCACTTAGAGTCACTCGTCAGCCGTGACATGCTGACGGTGCTCATACCGGGCACGTGTGGCGGAGGCACTTGGCACATGCTGCACGGACAGGGCATCCCGGTACCGATACCCCAGTGCTGGAAGCTGCTGCCCAGGGGGCCTGCACCGGGGGGCGCCTTCAAAAGTCCGTGGTGAGGTCTGACCGAGGTCACGGACATACCGGGCGCAGAGAGTGAGGCGGAGGAGACTGCCGGAGGGAGGAGAGGGTGGTGCACCGGGTGGGAGGCGTGAGAAACCACCGGGTGGCCGGGCAACGGCCCCGTGTGCGCCATGGTCCCGCAGGCAGATGGATGGAAACCGCTGTGGTGACCGCTGCCGTAGATCTCGCTCACGAGTCGTTTCATCTCCTCGAGGGAGTTGCTCAGCATCAGGATATAATTTCTTGCCAGAAGGAGGGTGGCGATTTTGGAGAGTTTACGCACCGAGGGTCCGTGTGCGTACGGCATGACCTCCCGGAGCCCGTCCATCGCGATGTTCAAGTCGTGCATCCTCTTCCTCTCGCGGCTGTTGATCTTCAGGCGCATCCCCTGCAGCTCGTCCTCCGAGAGAAGTTTACGGTCCTTCTTTGACAGCATCTTCAGGGAGAGATCGTCATCGTCGTTGCTGGAGAGGCTGCGCAGGTCTGCCGGTATCTCCGGCGGCGAGTCGCTCTGCGTTGACGACACGGTGCCAGAGAAGCCCGACTTCTTCATCGCCGAAAGGAAAATATCGTCCACTTCGGGTGAAGAGGGTCTGCTTGACACGCGGCTGTCAGAGTCCATGATCCTCAGATTCATCACAGCAATTAAGTCTAAAAGAAAAATGAAACACAACTTAGTTTGTGGGTTTGCCTAAAGGCTTGGTTAGCCAACATTAGGCTAAAAGCCAAATAATACAGTACATTTGATATACAATTTTAACTTAATTGTACAATGTATGATGGCAATGTAGTCTTAACAAGTAATGTCAGTCAAATATATGGTTATTAAACGTAAATTGTTTTCAACTCAAAATCAACTAGACTTTAAAAATAACACTATCAATATTTCAGAAACAAGTATGAAAAAGTTGCATTCATTTATAACAAGGACAGCACAAAACTCACCCAAAGTTGTTGAGCAAAGAAGAGAAAGTGTCAATGCTGAGTCCACTTGTTACTCCAAATAACGACAGCCCATTTGGCACGCACGGGTATGATGACAGCTTTTTATAGCGAGCTCTACGATACGGGGGCAAGTTGCAGTTGATTTTCCAAGTCTCAAATCTTGGACCAATAGGATTCTTGCGTGAGGTTTGAGGGGAGGAGGCAACCATGAGTTCGTGCAATCAAATCTGATGTCATTACAAAGAAACCTTAGCTTCACAAATTAGAGAAACTCCGCATATGTTGCAAGGAATAAACATTGTAGTTTACGCAACGTTAACGCATGGCTGTTTATAGCCAACTGAAAAGAAAAGATAATTAATCATTAATTTGCCTTAATTATTAGATAGGCGAATTGGGCTGCATGATACGAGCTTATACAATTGAATTTTTCGATGTATTTGGTCATAAATGGTTATTTATTTAAACCAGTGTAATTAATAAGAAAGCAAAGAACAATATTATGTTTTAGTATTAATTAATACTACATATCTATTGCATTAATTATTATCTGCTAAACGTGGCAACCCTTTTTTTCAGAGCAATTGTGGAATGACTTGACGGTAGAATAGGCCTACTGATACATTTGAAATAGAACAACACAATTGGCAATAGGCTCTTCATTTTCAATTGATAAAAAGTATAGGCAAATCAATACATGATTTTTAAAAATTATTTTAGGCAATAGGCTATAAAAGAACAAAGTCTGAAAAATAAATCGGATACTGATGCAGTACGTCTTCGGTGTCTCTTCAGTTGACGTGCAGGGCGAGCACCATCCGCGCCCACTTGACGCCCTGCTTACAGTTTGAGTTAAGACGGCGCTTATTGTTTTAACCCGACGACCCCTCCGGCGTACAACAGCTGACCACGTGAGCCAAGACTCAAGCCGTTGAAGTGCGTTTCAACGTTAATAAACGAAGCGTGCAAAATTGTTTTTAACGGTTATGATCTGTAACATTTCAATTAGGCCAATATGGAATCACAGCAGCCGCGCGGCCCAGTGTTGGCGGTCAGTCAATGACAGAAGGACCAAAACAAAGTGACTCGCGCTCTGATTTAACTGAACTTGACAAGATCATTGTCCGAAAAAAATGACAAGGAACCAGTCAGAAATTACTCAAATTAGTCTTTGGCAGCATTGGATTTAGGCTAAAAGGGACAAAAATAGGCCTAACAATATTGGATAAAATAGAAAACTAGGCTATGCTTATTCTCGCCGTTGAAAATGTATGGGCTAAAGTAGTTTATAATGTATATTATATTTACAAATAGTCTACAAATAACACAGATATTGGAATTGTATTAGGGATAAATGTTTATTAATATGTATTATGTATTATGTTTATTAAGCTATTAATGGAAATTATGCATATGGTAATGCAATATGTTAAGGGACTATGCCTGTAGGCTATATTGAGCTCTGGTTTATTGGAAGTACATGAAGGAAAAATAAAACATAGCCTAATAAAAAAAAATAGTGAGAGTGCCAACTTTTTTGATAAAGTTCACTTTTATTTAACTTAAGATCTCAGTTTATCCGTATGGCTGCCACAGACAGCTAAATTAAATCTCACGTGTCTTTTTAACCATTAGACACTACGGAGTAGCATGATGCTTTGGGACATGTCATGTAAAAATCACTGCACCTGCGTCACGCAGATGTCTTGGCGCTAACATGTACCCAAGCGCTCGAGGTGTTCTCACAACCTTTCGCAATAAATCCCTCCGCATCTGTCTCCTCGACAGAAAGCTAGACGGAATATGTCACAACATCAAGGTCGTTAGCATACTTTTGCTGTCTCTTATTGTCTTGTTTAGTTGTTTTCTCATTCTCGTCTATCCCTTCTGTTTGCGTGTTTACTCGAGCTAAATAAGATTATGCTAATGAGGGCGGATAAACTGCCGGGTTTGTGAGAAGTGGCATTTTAAATAGGGGTGTTTCAGTGCTTCGCCAGCGGTAGCTTCATTAGACATTCCCATAATCTCACTTGTTAGTGTAGCAAATGGTAATAAATGCCGTGGACGTCTAGTTTAAGGATCGCAGTAGGGACTACAAAGGAATTGTTGGGCAATTGTCTGTGTTTTCCCCCCCCCCTCATATGTCATTATTGGAAATGTCATTCAGGCAGGAATTCACATTCATCATATAGCATGTTATTAGAGATAGGATGGGTCCACTGACTGACAACCATGCAGGGAGTAATTAAGTGAGGCAGACAACTATAAACCTCCCTCAAACCATCCACAACTGCCTCACTAAGTTTTGAGCTACGATAGCTCTCCAACCAACAACCGATAAATATTAAACAACTTTTTCCACTTCATCAGAGACATATCAACCAACACTGGTGATGTGTGGTGAATCATAATATATAATATAATTTGCATCAACTGCTAACCAGCAGCAGGGGGTACATGCCCACAAAACATTCTCCTGCATTTAGCTTGCGGCTAAGGAGACTACAGGCTACATCATCCTACCATCACAGGCACATACACTGATACAGTGCCACACATTCTCCCTGGTCAAAGCCAGAACACATTTCAATTTCACAGTTTAGCCTAATGAAGAAGAACATAATGCAAGAAACATCAACATACTAACAAGTGCTTAACATGCTAACAGGTGGTTAGGCCTGCATTTATCCCACTTTCACTCGACCCCAGAGTGTGGAGGTAGTCTCTCAAGCCAAGAACCTGATTGGAAAGCTTTTGCCACCTTTAGGTAAATTGTCCATGGGCGTCAAGTGAGGACCATAGATGGTGAAGTCTAATTCACTGTCATTCTCCTAATTTCCCCTGTTGGCTCGTCTGTTCCCATTGTGTGAGGTCATGTTTCTCCCCACTTGACAGAACAGTCAGGTGAAAGGGGAGTGAAGCTTTGTGGCTTTCTGAATCAGAAGGCCAACTTCAAGTTCAAACCGCGAGTTTGTTTGTACTCGTCAAATCTTGAGGAAACATTTCTCATTCGGGATGCCTACAGTCTCTGCTGATCATAATGTGTGGTGTTAGTGTTTTTTAGGGACGGCTGAAGAGGTACTTGATGTGCTTGAAGTACTGTACTGTATGTGCATGATCACGCATGTGGGAAAGTGTGTGTGTGTTCCTATGTTTGTGTGTGTTCTCATGTTTGTGTGTGTGAGAGAGAGAAAAAGAGTGTAAATCTGCCCGCTCGCGTGTGTGTGTGTGTGTGTCTGTGTGTGTGTGTGTGTGTCTGTGTGTGTGTGTGTGTGTCTGTGTGTGTGTGTGTGTGTGTCTGTGTGTGTGTCTGTGTGTGTGTGTGTGTGTGTGTGTGTGTGTAAGAGAGAGAGAGGGTGTGAGAGAGAATGAAAGAGTGTGTGTGTGCCCGCCCGCCTGTCTCTCTGTATGTGTGTGTGTGTGCATGTGTGTGTGTATGCATTCATGTGTGTGCGTGTGTGTGCATGTGTGTGTGTGTGTGCCCGACCGCCTGCCCGCCCACCCGCCTGTCTCTCTGTATGTGTGTGTGCATGTGTGTGTGTATGCATGCATGTGTGTTTGAGTGTGTGTGCATGTATGTGTGTGTCTTTGTGTATGCATGTGTGTGTGTGTGAGCCCGCTCGTGTGAGGGGTTTAGGCATACCCGGGGGCCATCTGTGAGTGTGTGTGTGTGCATGTGTGTGTGTGTGCATGTGTGTGTGTATGCATGTGTGAGTGTGTGGCGTAACTTTCCAATGCTAATGACAGCGGCAGGAGGCCGCTGAGAAGACACGGTGCTTACAAGCCCCTCAGCATCTCTCCCCGCTTAGTTATTCATCTTCTAATCCTGTCCTGTGTTCCAAGGTAAACACGCGTCTCCCACGGAGAGAGAGAGCCGGGTGGGAGACGGTTGGAGGGACAGGTGAGAGACCACGAGGGAGAGATCAGCTGTGGTCGCGTCTCTATGATTATCATATCAATGTGCGTGATGGTGTTAGGGACAGTGCTGGAAATGATCCTTCCTTCTCTGTTCTCTGCCCTCTGCTCACCAATCTTTAAAAAAAAACAGCTCTCTTTCTGTTTCCTGTTTCCTGTTTCCTGTTTCACCCTCCTCTTCTTCTTTTCACGCTAAATTCTATCACATGCATCTCTCTCTCCATCTACCTCTCATCTCTGTCTGTCTGTCTCTATCTATCTGTCTGTCTGTCTGTCTGTCTGTCTGTCTGTCTGCCTGTGTGTCTGTGTCTCTCTCTCTGTCTCTCTGTCTGTCTGTCTGTCTGTCTCTATCTGTCTGTCTGTCTGTCTGTCTGTCTGCCTGTGTGTCTCTGTCTGTCTGTCTGTCCATCTGTCTGTCTGTCTGTCTGTCTGCCTGTCTCTATCTGTCTGTCTGTCTGTTTGCCTGTCTCTCTCTCATCTCTCTCTCTGTCTTTCCGTCTGCCTGTCTGTCTCTCATCTCTCTCTATCTGTCTGTCTGCCTGTCTCTATCTATCTGTCTGTCTGCCTGGCTGTCTCTCTCATCTCCATCTCTCTCTCAGTCTGGGTGGCAGTAGGCCCTGTGCAGTGGTGAATACCAATAGTGAGGAGGAGCATATGTGAGCCATACTTAATCCTGCTAATCTGCCTTCAAAATAAGAAAGAAAGAGAACAAAACAAGAGAAAAGAGGAGAGAAGAGGATGGAAGAAAGCAAGAGAACTTTCTCTTTCTGTGTGGGGAGCTGACCAGCGGTGTCCAAATGAACTGAAAAACATGAATAACGTCTCCTTGGTCTTTTCTCTCGCAAAACTTGGAACGAAATGAACCAAAATGTTCCTTTTGTACAAATCTACGGAGCAGCGAGAGTGTGTGTGTGTGGTGTGTGGATGCACGAGCGTGCATTCTTGTGTTTGTGTGCGCTTCTGTGGTTTGGTGTACGTAAACCAGTGTGTCTGTCAATACTAGATACAAAAAAATGTCAGTCATCCCCAGACAACCAGTTTGCATGGAGCCATATCACTCCTCCCTATGGTAGGGCATTCACGCTCAGATTAGCCAGGGGTGCTAGCAGGAGAAATAGATTTCTCTCTTTTCTCTTAGCGGACAGAGGGATGGATGGAGGGATGATGGCTGTAGCGGGGGCTTTATCCCTACAACAGCTATTAGGAGGTAATTAAGTCCTAACACCACGGAGCCTCCCATGGCTACTATAACACAACTGCAAATGGAAAGCTTACAAGCTCCTTTAGACCGCAGGACAAATTGAATGGAACTCATTGGGCTTTGGCCATTATTCCAGTGGCCCCATCTGGCTGGTAAAAGATAAAGGGGATTTGCTAGAGGTTGTGAGGGTTGTGGTGCTGGGGGCGAGGCGTGTGTGTGTGTGTGTGTGTGTGTGTGAGAGAGAGAGAGAGAGAGAGAGAGAGAGAGAGAGAGAGGGGAAGGGGGTGGGAGGGGATAGGGGTGCGAGGGTGTGTTTGAGGGGCTCAGGGGATTTTTCTCCACAGTCTCAACTCCTTTTCAAGCGGCAGCCCGTGATTTGCCTTCGCCAAATGTTACAAATGTTTCGACAACCTGTTCTGTGATCCTCGGGGGTCACACAGGGGGGGCGTCGGGCTACAACGGCTTTACACCCAGAGATTTCAACAACAGCATGAGAATGAATATATTCACGCCCGCATTGAGACGCGACCGGGGACTCCAGATGCTTGTTTTAAGAGAGAAAGAGAGCGTCCACTCGTACCGGACCCTAACCAGGCCGAACGGTGCTTTGCGCTGATTGCACATGCGTGACCAGGCTTGCTTGGACAAAGGAACATCACGTTTGCTGGAGTTGATGCTGTGTCTTACTGTGAGGGGCATTGTCGTCCAAAAGATGATCTAGGACAATCATCGATTATTCACAGAGTTGAGATATTCAGAGTGGATGGACTGAAAGATGTCTCCATCTGTTACTGCTTTCTGCGTGGTGTGGAAACACAACACGTGTGATAACTTGAGGACGATACGCAGGCAGCGTTTAATCCCCCTCTTGGTGTGTCTGCTTCCATGACGATTGTCACACAAGCACTATGACTTTTTCTTTAGACTTTACATGTCTTATGCCGAGGTGTGTGAACAGGGAAGACAAGAGTTGCATGAAGAGTTGCATGGGAAAGACTGGGAAGTGTTCCTGTCACGCACGAAAACACCTCCCATCGTGTCAGATAAAAGTAATAACAAGATAAGCACTAAATAAGATGAAATAAAACCCCCTCCAGAACGTTTCCTAGACATCCCACCTCTATCGACCAGCCCCACCGGTCAAACCTCCCCATTATCGCCAAAACACAAAGTCCTGCGTCTGGTGAATGACAGCGATTGCCATACAGTATCCTTGGTGCTGCATGACAATGGGATAAAGGGGCTAATGACTTGGGATCTCCGATCCTTAACGGGCCACCATTGAGACAACAATGGTCAGAGGCAGCAGAGACAAAGGAGACCAGAACGACAATGAGGAACACCATCAGCCATGGGAGAGAGAGGGGAGAGAGAGTGGAGAGAGAGGGAAAAGAGAGGGAAGAGAGAGGGGAGAGAGAGGGGAGAGAGAGGGAAGAGAGAGGGGAGAGAGAGGGGAGAGAGAGGGGAGAGAGAGGGAAGAGAGAGGGGAGAGAGAGGGGAGAGCCCAGCCTGCCGTCGCCCGGCTGCAATTAGCGTCACATGGACGAGACGTAGAGGGGGCGAGACATTCCTTCACTCTCGCCGGAGCCCCTCCCTCGCCCCGCACACACACACGCACACACACACACACCAGTCTCGTCATACCTAACGAGGGGGCGGACTACTTTATTACCACCCCTGTGTTAATCACAGCTGACGCGCCACAAACGCATGCTCACACACACACTCCGTCACGCTCACACACACACACTCCGTCACACACACACACTCCGTCACGCTCACACACACACACTCCGTCACGCTCACACATACACACTCCGTCACGCTCACACACACACACTCCGTCACGCTCACACACACTCATACATCCACCACACCACTCCAGCAGGAACAGGCTGGAGGGTGATCTGGAGGGTGATCTGGAGGGTGATCTTCAGATTTGCCCTCCGAGTCACCTTCTGGGCCTGGAGTAGGGGGTAAACAATGCTATTGTCTCTGCTTTCTGTTGTAAAAGAAGGAACTCCGTCTCTATCTCCTTCATCCCCTGTCTTTCTGTCTCCATGATCACACACACACACACACACTCAACGACGTCCATACACACACTGACACACGCACTCACACACACTCAAAGACGTCCACACGCAGACACACACACGCAGCAGGGCAGTGTCTTCATCTGAAGGATCGGAGAGACTCATCTTCACAACACAAATATTTTGGGAGACTATAATTACCCTCTTGACAAACCTAGTGGAGTGTGCTGTCGTCGCGGAGACCCGGTTGTGTTCGTCACTGTGGAGATTCACCCCTGGGAACTATATCTCAGCCTGGAACAGGACACCTGTTTCACAGCCTTCCCCAACCCCTCACACACACATAAGCACACCACACACACAACACATACACACACACAACACATACTCACACACACAACACACACACATACTCACACACACACACACACACATGCACAAGCTCACATACAACACACACACTTACACACACACACACACACACATCCTCTAACATGACAGATGGGGACCAGTACAATGTAGATGTGATCAGCAGTGAAGAGGTCTGTACTGGGGTCAGAGGAGAGAGAGTGGAGAGAGAGCTGTTCTTCAGTGTCTGGCCACTTAGAGCCCTCAGCCCCTTTTTTAACCAGCTCTCTAAATCACTCTAACCCCCTCACTGTTGGCAGCTTTGTTAACCAGTAAAAACACATTGATGACCTCATCTGCAGTGTCTGTGTACTTCTGATTGATCACACGTTTTCATTTTTTAGAAGTGAAATTCATTCAGCTCTACTCGATTTCTCAAATTAATACAGACATGTTTTTTAAACAGTAGGATAGTTTAGACGTCCACATGCTTCACAGAATGTTATTGGACTTGGTCAGTCTGCCGTGGCCAGCTTGACCTCCCTCTGAGAGAACCTCAAGCCTTCTCCACTGTGATAGAGGGTAGAACCGAAGCCTTCTCCACTGTGATAGAGGGTAGAACCGAAGCCTTCTCCACTGTGATAGAGGGTAGAACCGAAGCCTTCTCCAATGTGATAGAGGGTAGAACCGAAGCCTTCTCCACTGTGGTAGAGGGTAGAACCGAAGCCTTCTCCACTGTGGTAGAGGGTAGAACCGAAGCCTTCTCCACTGTGATAGAGGGTAGAACCGAAGCCTTCTCCACTGTGGTAGAGGGTAGAACCGAAGCCTTCTCCACTGTGGTAGAGGGTAGAACCGAAGCCTTCTCCACTGTGGTAGAGGGTAGAACCGAAGCCTTCTCCACTGTGGTAGAGGGTAGAACCGAAGCCTTCTCCACTGTGGTAGAGCGTAGAACCGAAGCCTTCTCCACTGTGGTAGAGGGTAGAACCGAAGCCTTCTCCACTGTGGTAGAGGGTAGAACCGAAGCCTTCTCCACTGTGGTAGAGGGTAGAACCGAAGCCTTCTCCACTGTGGTAGAGGGTAGAACCGAAGCCTTCTCCACTGTGGTAGAGGGTAGAACCGAAGCCTTCTCCACTGTGGTAGAGGGTAGAACCGAAGCCTTCTCCACTGTGGTAGAGGGTAGAACCGAAGCCTTCTCCACTGTGGTAGAGGGTAGAACCGAAGCCTTCTCCACTGTGGTAGAGGGTAGAACCGAAGCCTTCTCCACTGTGGTAGAGGGTAGAACCGAAGCCTTCTCCACTGTGATAGAGGGTAGAACCGAAGCCTTCTCCACTGTGGTAGAGGGTAGAACCGAAGCCTTCTCCACTGTGGTAGAGCGTAGAACCGAAGCCTTCTCCACTGTGATAGAGGGTAGAACCGAAGCCTTCTCCACTGTGGTAGAGGGTAGAACCGAAGCCTTCTCCACTGTGGTAGAGGGTAGAACCGAAGCCTTCTCCACTGTGGTAGAGGGTAGAACCGAAGCCTTCTCCACTGTGGTAGAGGGTAGAACCGAAGCCTTCTCCACTGTGGTAGAGGGTAGAACCGAAGCCTTCTCCACTGTGGTAGAGGGTAGAACCGAAGCCTTCTCCACTGTGATAGAGGGTAGAACCGAAGCCTTCTCCACTGTGGTAGAGGGTAGGACCCCGTCGAGCCAGACTCTTTAAGAGCCTGTTCTCTGTCAGTCAACAAGTGGCACAGGAGTGGCTGCTAAAATAGGCATGGTGTGAGCAGGTTGTATACTGGAGACATATTACCGGCTCTGAGAGGAGAGGAGGACAACAGGAGAATGAGCAGGATCTCTCTCCAGTGGGGGACATTGCGGGCGAGGCGATCCAAAGGGGAGATTTTTGGCCCCCTAGCAACTCTGCGATAGCCCTCCTTCAATTCTTTGGCAATTACGTTGTCATCAAGCCATTTTGTGGCTTTGAGAAGCAGGAGAGCAAGACAAGAGAGGCACTGGCTGGTTTAATTAAAGTAATACCAATTCAGACTCCGTTAAGGACGTGGGGGTCTTCATTAGGGGAGGGAGAAAGAAAGAAGTTGTGTGTGTGTGTGTGTGTGTGCGCAAAGGGTTGAACAAGGCAACACTTTCCCTTTTCCCTGTGTGCCGCCTCACTCCAGTCTGTTGAGATATTGTGCACCCCCCCCCCCCCCCCCCCACCCCCCAACACACACACTCCCCACACACACACTCCCCACCCCCCAACACACACACTCCCCACACACACACTCCCCACCCCCCCCTACTCCTGTAATGGTCTGGCTCCACCATGTTGGGTCAAGAATGGGCAGATCTCTGTGAGGAGGTGAGGAGAGGGTGGGAAGGGAGAAGGAGTAGGAGGAGAACAGGAGAGGGTGAGGGAGGGAGGGAGGGGTGACCGGGTAGAGGGGGCCTGTTTGTCAGTGTGAATCAGCCCAGGGTGCTTCACATCATCGGGGCATTGATGCCGTCCCCTCCCCTGTTGTAAAACAAGGTCCTGTGGGCCCGCCTGAACACTGGGGGCATTGTCTTCACCCCTCACAGGCACCATACCACCCAGAATGTCCCCCCCGCCAGCACCCACCCACCCCTCAATCTCCTGCGCCGTCCCAGGGCCCTCTCCCTCAACCCCCTTCCCCCAGAGTGACCCACAGGCCAGGCCAGCCTGTCTGGGACTGTGCTGGGGTTGCACACCCTGAGAGATGGGGATGGGGGGGGGGGGGGGTAACGTAGAGGAGACTCCCCCAGGAAAGGAGGCCTGGTGTGGGAAGGAAGGTTGTGAGGAGTCAGGTATCCTGGAGAGTGAACGGAAAGAACGTTTTGTTGTCAATGTCAGGCAGAGAAAAAAGTGGTCACTGATAGGAGAGGGATGGAGGGAGAGAGAGAGAGAGAGAGAGGGAGAGGGAAGGAGGAGGAGGAGATGGCAGAGGAGCGTTGGAGGTAAAGAGGGATGGAAGGAGAGAAGGATGGAGGCAGAGAGGGAGAGTGGGATGGAGAGAGGGATGGAGAGAGGGATGGAGAGAGAAGAGAGGGATGGATGGTGGCATGGATGGAGGGAAAGAGGGATGGAGGCGGAGGAGGCAGCGTGGGATTGGCGGGGGGAGGGGCAGCAGGGGGCAGAAGGGGGCGACAGGCTCAGAGCGCGGGTGTAAAGGGGGCGGGGCAGGGGGTTTCCCGTAACACGGTAGGTTAATGGGAAGATTGATGGATGGAGACGGCAAAACAAAACAGGGGGCGGAGACAGAAACCCAGGAAGGGGGGGGAGGGGGGTGACTGTGGGCAGGGAAAAAAAGAAAATTTACTGCCCTTGCGGGGGGGCGGGGGGGGGGGGCGGTATGACTCGTCTCTAATTACGAGGGAGGCCTGTGGAGCTCTGGTACAAGACAAGTGTGAGGGGAGGGAGAATAAGACAGGATACAAGGGGTTACACAGGGTCAATGCTGACCACCTAAGATGCCCCTCACAAACCCAGAGACGACCCCCCCACTCCCCACACACCCCCCCTTACACTTTTTTTTCCCGCCCCCTCTGCCCCCCTCTCACAGGCCCTGCACAATGCTAAAAATAAATAACTTGTCCTCTCCTTCTGTGGCTGTAATTTACTGCCTGCCTGTTCCTCGCCCATCTCTTCTCCATTCTCAGCCGGGTTGCCAGGTTGGTGAATGGCCGGCGTTCTTTGAGTTTGGAGGGGCTGTACTCCACTTCTTGAGCACCTTGAAGAGGACCCCACCACATACACCCACACACACACACACACATACACACACACGCAGAGAGACACACATACACACACACACACACACTAGCTGTTTACGTCCCTTTGCACAGCCACAGCATTGCCAGTTGGGACTAACGGACACATATGGAGGAATGTTGTCAACTGCCTGTACCCCACAAACACACACACACACACAGACACACACACACAGACACACAGACACACACACGTTGAAGGAGGGCCTACTGTTGGAGCAGAGCCATACTCCCCCTTCTTTTATAATGACCTCTGAGGTTAACCAGTGTCTCGGCCCTGTTGTTTCTCCACCTCCTTCTCACCTCCTTTCCTTCATCCCTCCTTCGCTGGGCCCAGGCCACCACACCCTCCCTCCCTCTCATCCCTCCTTCCGTTCTCTTCGCCTCGTAGTTTAGTATTCTCCACAGGTCCTCTTCTCAACCTGCTGCTTTGTTTTTAGTTTTGGTCTTTTCTTGCTTTCTCCATCTCCCATCTGCTCCTCCTGGCGTCCTTATCTGACAGTCACCTTGGGAAAGAGAGGGGAGAGAGAAAGGGAGGGAGGGAGGGAGGGAGGGAGGGAGGGAGAGGGAGGGGAGGGAGGGAGGGAGGGAGGGAGGGAGGGAGGGAGGGAGGGAGGGAGGGAGGGAGGAGAGAGAGAGAGAATGAAAGAATTAGGCTGAAAGAGTTATGGAGAGAGAGAGAGACAGAAAGGGAGAGAGAATGAGAGGGAGGAGAGAGAGAGTAATAGAGAGAAAGAGAGAAAGAAAAAGAGAGAGAGAATGGGAGCGTGCCACCACTACACCCACGCCAGTGCTGCCATGGCACACCCAAACAGACCCTGCTAAGAGACCGCAACTGCTGCATTATCCCAAATCAGGAACGGGGGGAGAGGTAGGGGAGCTGGAGGGGAGGGAGATGCGGGTCCTGCTTTCAGGAGGAAAATAGTCTCTCTGTGCCCCCCTGTAAATCAGCTGGCTTGTTCAGCACAGACAGGTCTAAGAAGCTCCATGCCAGGCCAGTAGAGAGCAGAACCTGCATGGACAGCTGCACCCCGCTCTCTGCCCGCTCCCTGCCCGCTCTCTGCCCGATCTCTGCCCGTTCTCTGCCCGCCGCCAGGGAGAGAGACGGGGGCTTTGTC
>NW_026911098.1:0-12921 GCF_963692335.1 Osmerus eperlanus | reverse complement strand
TGGTGATGGTTATGCCTATAGACAGAGAGCTGTTGCCCAGGTTAGTCCATACAGTAGTGCCTGGGGGAGGGGGGGGGCAGCTTAGGGAGAAATATTGAATTGTTTTAAGACAAGTTCTCCTCAGTGAGCAGAATGAATCGTTATTAGGGCTCTTAAGGACATGCCTAAGCACACAGGCCGTATTATTGCGGCAGTTCCCCATGCAGGCCCTCATTAGGCCTCGTAATTCAGTTGGTCGAAGCCCGCGGCTCTCACATCAATCCCGCTTCCCACCCCCGCCTCCACCCGCCACACCACGACACAGCGCCGGGGTTGTGTGTCCGGTGAAACAGAACAGCACAACTCGTTCTTTCCTTCCTTCTTGCCCCCCCTTTTCTCTCTCTCTCTCTCTCTCTCTCTCTCTCTCTCTCTCTCTCTCTCTCTCTCTCTCTCTCTCTCTCTCTCTCTCTCTCTCTCTCTCCTTCTCTCCCTCCCCTCCTCCCCCTTCGCTACAGTGAAACTTCTGTCGTCCATAGCCTGCCAATGAGCAGAGTCGTATCCTATTACTATGACGGGTCTAATTGAAACATGTTTATTTATGGTCCCGTTCTGCAGATGAGAAAGAGCGGCCTAGCGCCTTCGCTAACGGGGCCCTTCTATATGAGGCGCACGGAATTAAAATTAAAAGCTCATAAAATGAAATATGCTCTGTATTAGCTGTTTGACACTTAATTTGCCTTCAAATGAGCAGAGGAAATCACAAATTAACTGTCCTTTGTTTTTTTTTGTTCCCAGCACACACTGCTCTTATTAGGTGAGGGTGAGGCTAATCGTTTCGTTTTATGGCATCTTGTGGGGAGGGCACTGAGGTGCCATTCAATATTAAAGAGAGGGTCAGGGGGTTCCTAGTGTGGTTGCTATGGTTTCTGACAAGCTCTTGAAGGAAGTCACTGATCTGTGAAACAGGATATAGAAATTATAAAGTTTCCAGTTTCAGCAACTCCCCCCTGGTCAGTGGACACCAGCAGAACCTCGGTTTAACAAAGGTGAATTTCTTTAAAATGGAGAAATTAATAAACAAAATAAAATAAAACCTCCTCTGGAGGCCCCAGTATCATAAAGGGAGAGAGTATGCTTCCTGTGTTAGTGATATACTTTCAGCTGAAACGACACACTGACCAGTGAGGAGGACACTCAGGCCGACTCCTTCACCCACTGTCAGTGTGTCTGGCCAAATCAAGAGTCAGGAAGGCAGGGACGAGGCTGAGAGGAGGCTTAGATGAGGCTGGGGTGGAGGCCGAGGACGAGGCTGGGGCCTGCAGAAGAGGCAGCTCTTTTCATGGGTGCGTTCCGTCCCGCCACGGCCCACGCCACAACAAAGGGCCTCTCTCATGTGGCTCAGCGCCGACGCAGCGTCTCCCGGCGACCGTCTGAGACAAACACAGCTATTCCTCACGAGTCAATTACCAGCAGGGGAGTTTACCCAGGAGTTAGGGGATCTGGGTCTTGAGTGCACTCGCTAACACAAAAACACTCTGAGGGGATAAGTAATTGACTCAGCACTGTTTGCTCAGAGCTGGTGGACGCAATGTGGATTTAGTTAAGTCGGATCTGTTGCTGGGTAAACAATGGAGGGTGTTGGGATCATCTCGCAGGTTTCCCAGGTCTGTGGGCAGGTCTCTATGTCAGGTTTATATCAGAGTTCCACTACATCAACACGCCTTATAAACACCAGCTGTCATGAACTGTGTCTGTAAAACACTACTATTTAATACTGATTTGTTTGAACTGGGGTATGTTTCATTGGAATTCAACCAATATCTAGCACAGTTTATAAAATGTAACCCGTTCATTCAGCGCAGGAGACTTTTTTTCATTTGGGTATTCTGTTTTGCTAGAACAGGAAGTCTCTTTTTTTTTATAATAACGGTTGGGGAAATAGACATATTAGCATTTCTGTGTGGATCAGTCATGAATATAGATGTGGGGATTGTATGTGGACTTATGGGGTGGGGGGGCTAGGTTTCGTGAGGGCATGTTTCCTGTCTGTGTGGTTATTGCATTCAGAAGTGTGTTTTTATAGCTGTTGCAGTGGCCCTAACCGGCTGGAAGGTAGTGTGTGTGTAGGCACATGGGAGACCAGCGTACTTTAGTTCTCTCAGAACTCTGGAGGCTACCATGAAATGGTAGTTAGGAGTTTGTCATTGATTTTCATGCTATTCTGAGAGAACGATCACTTGGAAACGCACAACAACATTCAGAGATTTCATAAAACAATAAAGTGAAATGAGATACTAGTGTGTGAAGGCACTTCACATCTATCCAAAATCAGAGCAGACCAGGATGTTTCTGCTCATGTGAATCATAGGAACTCCCGCATAAGAATTTCCCAGCTCTCAGCTATAATTTTGCCCCCTACTGTATGCCTATCCCTCCCTCCTCCCTCCTTCCCAGTTTCTCTTTCTTTTTTTTTCTTTTCTTTTTTTTTGCTCGTTCCCCCCGTCTCTAGCTTTTCCCTCCACTTGGCTGAGAGAGGGTTTTTTAGGTGTATGCCGGGTTGTTGAGTTATTTACATAAACTGTTGTCAGGGAGCCCAATCTGTACTGTTAGGAGCGGCACACTGCTTAGCATAAAGACCACAGTCTTATCTTAACACCTCCCCTCCAGATTGCTCCTCCACAGATGGGGAGAGGCCGGGCATCGCAACACACACACTCCACCGCACAAGCAAGACAAAAGGCGTAGTGGAACGGATTTTTAGAGCACCCAGCGGAAGAGATGAACTGTAAATATGTATACATAGGTACAAGTCAGGCCTTTTCCTGTGGGTTTTCCTTTCTTCTCTGTGTGATTATATACAGCCTTTATGTTGCATCGCTTTACCTGCAGTATTTAACTACCTCGGCATGAAAGAGTGTGACCACTTTCATAAATTCCCTCTCTAAATTCTACACAAATAGTCCTAGAACATTTGAATATGTTGTAGACTTTAGAGACCAAGTGATCTATATTTGTTTTCGGTCACTAAAAAGCAAGAGGAAGGAGAGGGAGAATTGACAGTGTTTTCTGTTTGTCTGCTTTCTTCCTCCTCTTTCTCCTCTAAACCCACTTCCTCTTCTGCTTACAGGTCACCCACCTTTAGCAGAGTCACCAGGCTCCCTTCCTCCCTCCCTCCCTCCCTCCCTCCCTCCCTCTCTTTTTAATACTTTCTTTTCGGCGGCAGGCAGTAGACAGGCGGTCAGGCGGTAGCTGGCTCTGTGATTAATGGTGTTTATTCTTGACAGAAGCCTCCTTTATTTATCTGCATTGCAGTTTCACCGATACTATCAGTCACCTGAATGAAAAATATTCAGTCATACCAATTTTGCAGTATAATTGAGTAGAGTCACTTCTATTCATCCCCCAACCCCCATTCACCCCCCCCCCCCCCCTCATTCCCCTCTCGTTCTCTTTCTCTCTCTCTCTCTCTCTGTCTCTCTCTGTGTGTCTCTCTCTCTCTCTGGCTCTCTCTCTCTCGCTCTCCTCTCCCGTCCTATCTGGCAGTCTTATCATCTTCACAGTAATTTTCGGGCTGCGTTGTTTGATATCGAGAGGCTGGCTTTAGCCGTATTTGACATAAAGCCTCTTCAATTTTCACTGGAGAAAAAAAAGCGGGAAAAAAGAAAGTTGCGCTCCACTGTGAAAACGGACGAGCGGGGCAGGGATGTGTCCCTCTCTTTTTTTCCTCAAGCAATTTCAGGATTTAGAGAGAAAAGAGATAAATGCCTAAGTAGAAATGTGGGCAGATTGAAGTTAAATCTTTTTTTTTTTTGTAATACACCAGTTTCAAAAGTCTATATGGACGGTGTCCTCTTTTGGGGTGTTTTGAGGCAGTGCAATCAAGAGTGTTTTTTCTGGAGACACAGGTGCATTTTCAGTATGATGAATGCAGCAGGTTTAGAGAAGACAAAAAATGGTCCAGAAGACACCTGACTGGGTTCGCCCTGGAAACTTGTTTTTACATGTTCTCAAACTCTAGAACAAGACCTGTAGTCTTACCAAACACTGCAATATACTAGGATGGTTTTTCCATAATTTCATATAATTTGGGTGTATGATTGAATTGGCAATGATATATAGATATATAGATATTGATATATTTATGTTTTACTGGTTAGAAATGTTCATTCATATTTTGTGTATTCAATTCTATGGCTTAGGAAATCATATTTTTTCACATTGGAATAAACCCTTTTTATGAGGTAAATATACCATAGTCTAAAATGGATTTGTTTTTACACAATGGATTTTTAAAATATATTTTTAAAGGAATTCCCTTTAATGTAATTAAAATAAAACATTGTAAGGCACTTAGTGCATGTTTTACATGACATTTAAAACCGGTGAATAATACCTTAGAATTATAATACATTTTGATAAAAGGAAAATAAATATTTATCTTTGATATTATCCTTTTGAATTTCTGCATGTAACACAGCAGTGTATTTTCTTCTCAATACATAAATCAATTGGTCTTCACGTTTGTGTGTGAGATCTCAATTTGTAGCTCATCCACACAGAGCACAATAGAACTCAGTCTGAGAAGAGCAGATAACAGACAGGTGCTAACAGCTCTGTGTGTGTGTGTGTTGAGTGTTTTCATGTGTGTGTGTATGCGTGTGTATGTGTGTGTGTGTATGTGTGTGTACGCGTGTGTGAGAAACAGTTCAAACTGCCCACGGTTCACTAAGCAATTAAGCAGTTGTGTTAGATACATAATCTGTAAATGATGTTAGAAATGTAGAGTAATCATCTTTTGATTTCTTTAACAAGAGGACATTAAATAAAAATGTATAACAAGTATCAAACCCTTTTCACTGCATTTATAATATTACTAATAAAATAATATAAATCAATATAAATCAAAACAAACATTCACTCAGTTACATTGAATTACAATACAATCGAAGATATTGCATTTTTCATTAAATACAGTTTTGAAACGAAGCATCTTTGTGATCAATAATAATGACATAGGTTAAGAAGACATAAATGTATATTATATCCCAGAATTTCACGTGTCTTATTCTGGCTCTGCAGATTGATCATCCATGGGGGCAGGTCCTGCTGTCACATCTCAGGGCAGTTCCTGTTGTTAATTGGCCATGTTGTTTATTGGCTGTGTAGTTCATTGGCTCAGATGTTAATTGTTTGTGCGAAGCCCCACCCCATCCTCGTTAGGAGCTGTTGAATGCTGGCAGGACAGATTAGCCAGGGCCGGTACAATCCAGGATGTGCTTAGAAGGCTAGCCTCATCTACTATTCCCGTACTGTAAAACAGAGCCGTGTTGTTGGCCTTTAGTTTTTCTTTACTCAATTTTATTCCATTTTATGAAGTCTTCTTCTCAGCATTTGGATTTGCTTGCCTGTGTAGAGAGGTGCAGAGTTAGAGAGAGGTGGAACAGGGAAAGAGAAAGAAAACTATATAGAGAGAATGGAAAAAGAAAGGAAGAGATAGTGAAAAAGAGAGAGGCAAACAGAGAGAGACAGAGAGAGTGAGAGGGGAGAGAGAGACAGACAGACAGACAGACAGACAGAGTGAGAGGAGAGAGAGAGACAGAGAGAGTGAGAGGGGAGAGAGAGACAGAGAGAGAGACAGAGACAGAGAGACAGAGAGAGAGTAAAGACTCCAGGCTTCATGCCTTCAGATTCTCCTCTGGGGGCCAGTTACAACCAGTAACAACACCAGGGGAACAGGCCCATAAATCCTGCCCGCTTTCCTCCAGAAAAACCCCTCTCCTCCTCTCCCTCTCTCCCTTCATCCCAGCCTCCCTCCGGTCTTCCTACAGCCTAGTGTAAATGTGGGGGAAACATGAGCGTAACATGGTCTAAAAGAACCACATGTTGCTGCTTTGTGAACCGGCTGGTGTGAGGGTTCCTGACGGCCAGCGACATCTCTTACATTACAGGAAATGAGGTCATGACCTTTCTCTTTGTTCCTCACACTTCACCTCTACACTCTGCACCTTGTCACAAAAGGCCGGCCTGTTATTCCCTCCCTTCTTGTAATATCTGATCAGGTCTGATCGTGAAGTTTTCATTGAATAGGCTAGTTCGGGAGCTCGACTGCCAGCGAATGACCAAGGAACACTAAAGACCCCCTAAGATGTGTCTACATATCCCAGGATGCTTAACGCTCTCTCTGAGAGGTCAGTCTGTGAAGTCCTCTCTGCGACCAGCCAGAAAGAGACACACAAATATGCGCAGTCATGCACACAGCAGCGGGGCGGCCTCGGTGCTAAAAGGAATGCGGCAAGCTTTTGTGTGTGTGTGTGCGTGTGTGTGTGTGTGTGTGTGTGTGTGTGTGTGTACGTGTGCATTTCTTTGTGTGCACCGAGGCCTTTGTGTGTTGAAAGTGGAGCTCTTTTAATAAATTAGAGATGAAAGCTCCTGTAAATTGTGGAGTTCAGATGCAGTTCGCTATGGGTGACTTGGGCTTCAGATGCCCACACAAGGCAGCGTTTTCTTTCGATCGTTAAACTACAATATCATTGAAAAGTACGAGAACAAATTTAATCCATATATACATTTCTGCCATATATTTGAGGTGTTAGAATGAAGGTGCAGACATTGATGCACGTGTGGTGGTAAGAGGCTGGTGGTGTGTGCTGGTGTGTCCTGGCCCTTCAAAGCCCAGCCAGACCCAGAACTTGGCACCAATTCGTGATTAAATATCTGGGAACTCCATTTGACATTTTATTAGTCCAACAAGATGGATGAAATGGGGAGAAATAAAGTAGGCTGAGCCTGTGTCTGTTCACTCTCAGACCAGCAGCTAACTCCCCCACTGTCCAGCCCGCTTCAGTCTACCCTCCTCCCCCTCTCCTCCCTCCCCTCCTCTCCCCCTCTCCTCCTCTCCTCCCCCTCCTCTCCCCCTTTCCTCCCCCTCTCCTCACCCTCCTCTCTTCCCCCTACTCTCCTCGCCCCCTCCTCTCCTCCGCCCCTCCTCCCCTCTCTCCCCTCTCTCCCCCCCCTCCTCCCCCCTCCTCCTCTCCCCCCCATCCTCTCCCCCCCATCCTCTCCCCCTCCTCTCCTTCCCTCTCCCCCCCTCTCCCCCTCTCCTCCCCCTCCTCTCTTCCCCCTACTCTCCTCTCCCCCTCCTGTCCTCTCCTCCTCTCCTCCCCTTTCTCCCCCTCTCCTCCCCCTCCTCCCCCCTCCATCCTTTCTCCCCCTCTCCTCCCCGTCCTCTCTTCCCCCTACTCTCCTCTCCCCCTCCTCTCCTCTCCTCCCCCCCTCCTCTCCTCCCCTCTCCCCCCCTCTCCCCCTCTCCTACCCCTCCTCCCCCCTCCATCCTCTCCCCCCCCTCTCCTCCACTCCTCCCTCTCCTCCCCCCTCCTCCCCCCCCTCCCTTTTACCTGATACTTCTCTTTCTCTCTTCGTGTTTTCTCTCCGTCCTAACTGCTTCCCTCCTTCCCTCTGTCTCTTTCACTCCTCATGCTGAAGGATTAGTGTGTTCCAGAAGTGTGGCTCTGCTCCTGGCAGGAGACCCAGGAAGAGGGGAGAGAAAGAGAGAGAGAGCTGTTTTTGGGGCATGCTCAGGTGCGACCATGCGGGTTGCCCATCTCTCAGTCCTGCTGGTTCGAGGTAGATTGATGTGTACCCTGTGGTCAGCACACTGACACGAGGCTGGCCTTTTCCAGCCATTGGGCATGCTCTTCCTCACCTCTCTCCCCTGGGAGGACACACTCACTCCTTGTCGTGCACCGTGCAGTGTCACGCCTGCGTGCACACACACACACAGGCACACATGCCCATTCTCATTCATGTACACACACGCTGCACACTTACACCCAACACACTTGATTTGAGCACAAACACATCCACACACACACACACACACACTTGATTTGAGGCGTGTTGGGCTGCAGAACAGTGGGGTGTGGAACAGGATGCTGTTTTGCTGCAGGCGTGCAGCGCTCTGTTGCCGTGAGAGACGCCTGGGCCACTGAGACGCTCCTGAAGAGGAAGACGAAAGATAGATGCACTTCCTCTTCTCTGTTCTGATGGTTAACACCCCCCCCTCACCCCCCACCCCCCCTTCTCCCTCCTTCTCCTCTCCATAGCCTAGGGCACGCTAGAAGAGCTGAAACTCGGGCTGAGAACAAGGTTAACCCCACCTGTATTTACTATCGCCTCCGTCTTTGAACATGAGCAATCAGCCGTGACATTGTGGAGAGTGAAATGGAGGAGGATGGTTAGTGCGGATTGCTCAGTGTTATTTCTAACCATGTTCAGCGTGCGAGTACAAAGTATGGACAAAGAAGTCAACAGGGGAACAAAAAGGACCGCGACAGGAAAAGAGGAAAAACTCTTTTGGTCTACCGTCTTCCCCCCCACTTCCAACCCCCTTGAAATTACAGGGAAAAAAGCCGACTCATTTTGTATAATTTCACTTTCATGTTTTGATTCTTTTTTTTTTGTGTGGTGCCTATACACTTTGTTGATTCGTTTTGGTAGACGTCCTTATCTTGATGGCTGGTAGTACGTTTAATTACGGTGAGGAAATGATTTTCCTGTGAGAATGCCTGTTGCGATGCAAGGCAGAACGTAAACTCTCTCGTTTCGGAAGCCTCAGAAGTGACTCCTTTTCTCACAGCTCGGTGTTCGCTCGTGACTCGGAAAAGACTTAAACACTTTTGAAACCCAGAACCGAGAGAGAGAGAGAAAGTGTGTTTAGTGTCAGTTGAACTTGGCAGCCGTTCTTGTTTGACATTTACAGATAGTCCCATCCCGGGCTCTGACCTGACTGTGCCAGTGCGAAGGGTTAGTGTGTGTCTCTATGGTTACAGTGGGCTGTCTCGACACCTGGCCCGCCTGTTATGTCACCCTCTGAGACTCTTGTTGATAAACACGCTCTCACAGGCGTGGCGAGGAGAGAGAGCGTACGTGCCTGCAGGGGTGTTCAGCCAGGACTAGCGTGTGAACCTGATGTCTGTGAGTGTGTGCGTGTGTGTGTCAACCTGTGTGTGAGAATCTGTGTGGATGTATGTATGTATGTAGGTATGTGTGAGTGTGTGAGTGAGTGTGTATGTGTGGAGATGTGTACCTGTGTGTCTGTGCAGCTGAGCGAGGTAGCTCTATATGGATGGATGTGGAAGGGGGTGTCTCTGTTTGTGTTTGTTCATGTAGTACATAGCTATGTGTGTCGGAGCATACAGGTATCTGAGGAATAGAGAGGGGGGAGGGAAGGCGGGAGGGAGGCAAAGAGAGAGAGAGTTAGGGAGAGAGGTGTGAGAGAAATAGAGACACCGAAAGAGAGCCAGAGGCAGAGTGAGAGAGAGAGATATAAGGAGCTAGAGAGAGAGAGAGAGGGAGTTCGAGGGGGAGAAGAGAGAGAGAGATCAGATCTATGGAAGGAGTTGGCAGATCTCCAGAGACATCCCACAGAGAGGGAGTCCTCGTTGGCGTGACGATGAATGGAACATCCCCTCCCCTCCCCGCCCCCTGATCCCTCCCAGCCCTTTGATGTCAAGGGTCGCGCCCTGCCCTCCCAACGCCAGGGCGTCACATGATTTATACTGAGGTAGTGAGTCGCTGATTTCATGACCTCACACTTGACTTGCAGACTATCAAATATGCCAAGAGTTTGATTTGAGTAGCTGTTTGTCCCAGTCTATCTGTCTGCCTGACTTCTTAACTAGCAGCCTGTTTTTGTCTGTCTTGACTTGTTTTTCTGCCTGCCTGCTATCAACTAGTAAACACGATTGATTTATTTGAATTTTACTATGAAATAAATCAAGTTGAAACACTGGCTATGTAACAGTCATCAGCAATATAGAAAAAGCTATTTAGTTCATACTTGCAAAGCCTACTTAAATGTAAAAGAATATAAAAATGTTTCCTCATGATTGAACGTAAAGTTGAAGGCTAGTAAACACATATCAACATACTGCACTGTACACACATATTCCTCTTTCACTCTAGGTCTCTCTTACTCTCTCCTTCCCTTGTGTATTCAAAACAGACTCTATGGCTGGCAAAAGCACTTGCACACATGCTCTCTCACTGACTCCCTCTTTACCTCCCTCACTCACTTCTCTCTTTCTTTCTCCTTCTCTTTCTTTCTCTCACTTTCTTTCTCTTTCTTTCTCTCTCACTCTCTCTCTTCCTCTCACTCTCTCCCCCTCCCTCTCGTTCTCTCTCCCTCTCTCTCTTCCTCTCACTCTCTCCCCCTCCCTCTCGTTCTCTCTCCCTCTCTCTCTTCCTCTTGCTCTCTCCCCCCCTCTCTCTCTTCCATTCTTGTGCCCTCCTTGCTTCTCTCTCTCTCCTCTTCTGTCTCGGCGGGCTGTGTTGCTGGGGCCCTTTGATCTCAGTGAAAGAGGGGAGGCTTTAAAGCGCCGATGTTTCCGCTGTCAGGAGCCCCTCTCTTCCTCCCCTCTCTTCCTCCCCTCTCTTCCTCCCCTCTCTTCCTCCCTCTGGTTCAGTCTTTCAGAGTGGTGGCAGCCTGCACTTCTCTGCTGCTGGGTAGCAGATGGGGGGGTTGGGGGGGGGTGGGGGGTGGGTGGAGGCTGTGCTGTCAGCCCTGGCCAGGAGAGGCCCTGACACCCCACTGATCTGAGTCCCCTCTGAACCCCCCCCCCCCCCACCCCTGACCCGCCCCTCTCTTCTCCTCTCCTCAACCCTACCCTCCACCTTCCCCAAACCTGATCTGGGAACAGGAGACAACCTTCCTTCTTTCCACACACAAGAGCACTCTCTCTCTCACACACACACACACACACGCACACTGACATACACTCACAGCTCCTCTGGTGGCTGAATGGAGGAGGGACATCCACTGACCAGTTTCTGAAACAGCTCTGACTGGTGGACTTGAGAGACCATATGACAGGAAATGTCTTCCATATGTGAGGAGAGCAGAGGAGAGGAGAGAGGAGAGGAGGAGGTGTGTCTGGGTACTCTGACCTCAGTAAGACAGGGCAGTCTGTGTTCTGGGGGGCAGCTTTGATGTAAATCTTAAATCAGGTGTAACTAAGATCGTACCTCACACTAAGCATTAGGCACACACACACACACACACCATACAAACACACACAGCTTCTGTAAGATTCAATCCTGTCAGGCATTGCTCCATCATGGTGATTAATGCATAAAGGCAGATGCTAAGATGATCAAGGCACTGGAGAGAGATACTGATCCACCAACGACTGGTTTCTCTGTTTTCTCTGTCTTCTCATACCTCTTCTTCTCTCCCACTCAATCTTTCTTTCCTTCCTTCCATCCCTCTCTCTCCCTCTAACTTTACACACACGCTTACATCTATTCACTCCTCTCTACCATCTATCTCTGTCCTGTCCTCCCTCACACCTGGCTTTGAACCCCTGGATACTTTCCCCTCCTCCTCCTCCTCCTCCTCCTCCTCCTCCTCCTCCTCCTCCTCCTCCTCCTCCTCCTCCTCCTCCTCATCCTCCCCCTCATCCTCCTCCTCCTCCTCTTCCTCCTCCTCTCCTCCTCCTCTTCTCCTCCTCCCCCCCCTCTTCCTCCTCCTCTCCTCCTCCTCTCCTCCTCCTCCCCCCCTCCCCCTCCTCCTCCTCTCCTCCCCCCCTCCTCCTCCTCTCCTCCTCCTCTCGTCCTCCTCCTTTTCCTCTTCTCCTTTTCCTCCCATTTCCCCCCCTCTTCCTTTCCCCCTAACCCTCTCCTCTTTCTCATTGCAATCACTCCCCGTCTACTTCTCCTTTTATTTTCCAACCTCCTCTCTCTCTCTTGACCTCTCCGTGGCCTTGAAACTTCACCCTGAGCATTTACCTCCCTGCACTTCACACCCCCATGAGCCTCTCACTCTCTCTTTTTCTCTGACTGCCTCTCTCTTCCTCTGCTTGTCTCTCGATCTCTCTCACTGGCTCTCTTGCTTGAGAACGAGTGCTCATTCTTTGCCCCCCCCCTCCTTCAGGCTCAGTTCTGTGGCTGCCAACACAGTTTTGCGGGAATGTTCTTATGCACTACAGTAATTGGCAGGAGAAGGGCAGGTGTGTGTTTGTGTGTGTGGAGTGGAGTGGAGGGGGTGGGGCTGGGGGACAAAGGAGGAGAGGTGGGGCAGGGCTGTTTAGCAAAGGTCAGCACGCATGGATCAGTAACCAGTCCCTGACAAGGTTCATCATCGTCACGACGACAGGAGCGGGCACCTGGTTGGGTTACTTTAGAGCCGCGCAGGGCCGAGAGAAAAAGCCAAGCCACCCTGTCTACCTCTCCTTCCTTGTTAATCTGTCTGTCTCTATCTCTCTCTAGCTCTCCTACCTTATCTGTGTGCGGGTGTGTTACATCAACAATGTGGCGGGGCATCAAAGGCAGCATCACCTGCAGCTCTGCTGATGTGTCTTAATGAGGCGTGCCGTGAGGGCCTGTGGGGCAAACTGATATTACCTGCTTATCTTCCACCCTCTCAGAGCTCTCACACACAAACACACACACCACACACGCATTCAAACATATACAGTCCCACGCCCGCACGCACTCCACACGCACACACACACACAAGAGCACACACACAGTGTGCCCATGGAGTGGTACTGTAAGGAAGCAGGTAGAAGGTCTTGTGATTGGCAGGAGTGGAAGAGACGTGCAGAGTCAGAGTGTGGGTATGAGGGCTCGGTCTCGCCTGTCCTCGCTATGACCTCAGTGTAGCTAGTGCATTCCATGCTGCAAAACAAGGTCATCTTTACAGTCATGGCTTAAACCTCATCTTAAACCCACTGATGGACTTGTTTGGAAAAACAAACCTTAGTTATTTTCCGCTTGCTCTCAATCTCTTTGATTTGTTTTTGTTTTTTTTTTATGCCGGAATCTTCTCCCCTTGAGAGGAAAAGGGCTGCTCCCAGAGAGAGCGAGAGGGACAGAGGAATAGAGATAGAGGGTCCAACGCGTAGGTCTTTTGGGTTGCTACGTGAAGTGTTATCGAAAATGAAG
>NW_026911097.1:0-16671 GCF_963692335.1 Osmerus eperlanus | reverse complement strand
ACTATGCACACTCCTGCACGCTGTAAAGTTATATTGTACAGCGACATCATTGCGACATACAGATAAACTCAAATGAGCCGTTAACAAAATAAAAGTGCTCATGGTAAACTTTGTGGAAGTCACTGAGCTGAACCTGCAAGCACTCTGCCTAATAGAACCCAGAGAAGGTTCTGGAACTGTCTCTCTGGTTCTGAGAAGTTTCATTCTAATTCCACATACTCATTAAGATTTCACAGCTCTGATCTGGAGAGAAACAGATGTGTACACACACACACACACAGTCCCCATGCAGACATCCTGTACTCACTCTCTCACACACACACATGCACACACACTCATCCTGCACTCACACACACACACTCACAACCCCCCCATACACACACACACACACGTATGAAGGGGTGCAGTTGCAGCAGGTCAGTGATGATGATGATGATGAAGACACCAGGTGCAGGAACCAGCCAGCTAATCTCTGCTATTGATTTCCCCTAACAGGGTTCTATGAATATTCACACACATTCACAGCTTTCACACACACACACACACACACACACTCAGCTGTGTGTCATAGTGACTCAGCGTTCTCCCTGAGCAGGCTTCAGCATCGCCACGGTTACTGTAGGGTTCTCATTCACATGCTAATGCGCCGCTTTCCAAAGAGACCACACACACACACACTCAGACAATTAGTGCTCTGACTGACAGGGTCTGTAGAGAGGGGGGGGGGGGTGCGGTAGGGAGGAGGGGGTGGGGAGGGGTGCGGTAGGGAGGAGGGTGGAGGGGATGGGAGGGGTGCGGTAGGGAGGAGGGGGGTGGGGATGGGGAGGGGTGCGGTAGGGAGGAGGGGGGTGGAGGGGATGGGGAGGGGTGCGGTAGGAGGAGGGGGGTGGGGAGGGGATGGGGAGGGGTGCGGTAGGGAGGAGGGGGGTGGGGAGGGGATGGGGAGGGGTGCGGTAGGGAGGAGGGGGGTGGGGAGGGGATGGGGTGCGGTAAGAGGGGGGGTCTTGTGGCGCTAGCTGTCGGCTCTCTCTAGTTCTGACGGCCCACTGCCTCTCTGTGGGTCCAACTGACCAACCAGACGGCTCGCTTGCTTTCCATACGGTAACCATGACAACTGCTGCCAAGTGGATGGTGAGGGGTGTTAGCCGGGGGGTGCACGGGGGGGAGGGGGGGGTCCTTTTGAAAAGAGAGGGAGACAATAAGGAATAATGGGTTTGCCTGTGTATCTATAGGAGGTCTTGTTTGAAAGGTGTGTTTGTTTGTGTGTCCTATAGCCTGTATAGCTGTTGGTGTGTGTGTCCTATAGCCTGTATAGCTGTTGGTGTGTGTGTCCTATAGCCTGTATAGCTGTTGGTGTGTGTGTGTCGGTAGCCTGTCACCACACCCCTCTCTCTGTTCTGCACCAAAGGTCAGTAGAGCACAGCATCCAACAAGACACAGAGGAGGGAGAGAGGGAGGAGGGAGAGAGGGAGGAGGGAGGGAGAGGAGGGAGGGAGGGAGGAGAGAGAGAGAGAGAGGAGAGGGAGACAGAGGAGGGAGGAGGGAGGGAGGGAGGGAGAGAGGAGGGAGGGAGGGAGGGAGGAGAGAGAGAGAGGAGAGGGAGACAGAGGAGGGAGGGAGGGAGAGGAGGGAGACAAAAACAGCTGAACAAAAGGTGTATCTTGCAATGACTGAAGAAAAAGGTTGAGAGGAGTGAGAAGAGAGAGACAGAGGGACAGAGAAAAGGAGAGGGAGACCTTTCCTCTGCCTCCTTCTGCTCTCAGAGCTACAGACAGACACATCACAGCACCTGTACCGCCCACACCTTCACAACAGGGGAAGAGGTGTAAGGGATTTTACTCAAAATAGAAAGAAGAAAAGTATTTCTGTATTCTGAGCGTATGAAAGCGTAGCTAATAGAGAGCCATGTGATCAGAGAGGCTGGGTAAGGCTTGACGATCCTGGATGAGAATACCCTGGGGAACCATACTAGCTAACTTAGCGAACTGACAACCTACCTACCCAACCCGTCACCCTAACCTGGCTAACTGACTAGCTAACTACCTTCCCAACTTGTCTGCTAACTTAACTGTCCAACTGTCTGACTGACTACTTGTCTATGTAAACAACTTGTTGCACTACCATGACTAACTAGCTAACTGTCCTTGCTCCCTATTTCTGAGTGTAAAACAATCATTTTAATCTCCTGTCTTCCTCCTCTCAACCTCCCCTCCCCTCCCTCCCTCCCTCCTTCCTTCCTTCCTTCCTTCCTTCCTTCCTCCCTCCCCCTCCCTCCCTCCCTCCCTCCCTCCTTCCCTCCCTCCCTCCCTCCCTCCCTCCCCCCCAGTAGAGAGGGAGCCCTGTGTGACCAACCCGTGCCTCCATGGAGGCAGGTGTCTTCCTGTGGGACAGGGATCCAGCTGTTACTGTCCTGAGGGTTACACAGGAGAGAACTGTGAGATCGGTGAGCACACACACACACACATACATGTGCTGCACCTCACACCCCCAGCCCCGCCCCGGCCTCACACCCCCAGCCCCGCCCGTTCTCACACCCCCAGCCCCGCCCGGCCTCACACCCCCAGCCCCGCCCGTTCTCACACCCCAGCCCCGCCCGGCCTCACACCCCCAGCCCCGCCCGGCCTCACACTCCCAGCCCCGGCCTCACAGTCCCAGCCCGGCCTCACACCCCCAGCCCCTCCCGGCCTCACATTCCCAGCACCGCCCGGCCTCACACTCCCAGCCCCGCCCGGCCTCACACTCCCAGCCCCGCCCGGCCTCACACTCCCAGCCCCGCACCGGCCTCACACCCCCAGCCCCGCCCGGCCAGGAGATGATCACCCTGCTTGTTATTGGGTTATTTCCCATAGTCATCTCCACAGACGTTATAGTCAGGCTGAATATCCCCTCTTAAAGGTCAGGCAATGCATCTACTGCCAAGCTCTGTGTGTTTGTGTGTAGGTGTGTGTTTGTGTGTAAATGAATGTGTCTCTAGCTCTACTGCCTCTGTCTGACAGACTAATCAAATGTACCCGGCTGCACTGACATTACAGGGAGATGGATGGATATAAGGAGGGATGGAGAGAGTGAGAGAGGGAGGGAGATGTGTGTCTGTACAGCAGGGTAGAGGGGGAGGTATGGTGCATGTGTAAGCTACACATTTCCAATCAGACGCTCTGGCTGAATGTTTGATTGGCAGTTAGAGAGCATGAATAGCTTTCAGATCTCTGGTGAACAGGCTCTCTGTTGGCCTCGGAGGGTGTTACAAAGCCCCTGTCAGGAACTGTGAGGTTAGGGGCACTTGATTTGACAAGCAGGACAGCGTCTGGTGGGACAGAATAAAGCTCTGATCACTCAGAGGGATGGAGCTAGCTGGAGGTAGAGTGAGACTGGTGTGGTCTGACTGTTTCTGTCTTTCTTAAACATCTCTCTCTCTCTCTCTGTCTCAGTCTTTCTCCTTCTCCCTCTCTATCTTTTTGTCTCTCTCTCTCTTTCTGTCTCTCTCTCCCTGTCTCTCTTTCTCTTTCTGTCTCTCTCACTGTCCTGTTCTGTGTTCTCTCCTACAGATGTGGTTCTGATGTTCCATGTTCTGTGTTCTCTCCTACAGATGTGGTTCTGATGTTCCATGTTCTGTGTTCTCTCCTACAGACGTGGTTCTGATGTTCCATGTTCTGTGTTCTCTCCTACAGACGTGGTTCTGATGTTCCATGTTCTGTGTTCTCTCCTACAGACGTGGATGACTGCCAGTCCAGTCCCTGTGAAAACGGAGGCACCTGCGTTGACAAGGTGGACGCCTTCATGTGTCTCTGTCTGCCCAGCTATGGAGGAGACACCTGTGAGACAGGTGAGAGAGAGGTGGAGACACCTGTGAGACAGGTGAGAGAGAGGGAGACACCTGTGAGACAGGTGAGAGAGAGGTGGAGACACCTGTGAGACAGGTGAGAGAGAGGTGGAGACACCTGTGAGACAGGTGAGAGAGAGGTGGAGACACCTGTGAGACAGGTGAGAGAGAGGTGGAGACACCTGTGAGACAGGTGAGAGAGAGGTGGAGACACCTGTGAGACAGGTGAGAGAGAGGTGGAGACACCTGTGAGACAGGTGAGAGAGAGGTGGAGACACCTGTGAGACAGGTGAGAGAGAGGTGGAGACACCTGTGCTGTGTCGCTGTTGACCTGGTTGAGTGTGTGTGTGTTGACCTGGTTGTGTATGTGTGTGTGTTGACCTGGTTGAGGGTGTGTGTGTGTGTTGACCTGGTTGAGAGAGTGTGTGTGTGTGTGTTGACCTGGTTGAGAGAGTGTGTGTGTGTGTGTTGACCTGGTTGAGAGAGAGTGTGTGTGTGTGTTGACCTGGTTGAGAGAGAGTGTGTGTGTGTTAACTTGGTTGAGGGTGTGTGTGTTTGTATTGACCTGGTTGATGGTGATATGGAGAGATATATAAAGACATATGGAGTGGGAGAGGTAGAGCGAAAGGAAGAGATAATACAAATATTCAATTTATTTGTAATGTGCCTTTCTTATACTCAGAGCTAGAGAAAGAGAGAGAGGGGCAAAGAGAGAGTTAGACAGGTGAAAAAGAGAGCGACAGAGAGACAGAGAGACAGAGAGAGAGAGAGAGAGAGGGTAACTCATGTCATTAGACATAAATCCTCCAGAGGAAGTATTAGGTGTATTTGTTTATGACTACCCAGCGTGCTGCCTGCGCTGGGGGGCAGGTGTCCTTGTGTGTCCTGGGAGATAAACACTTCTAAAGGACCAGGGGATGACCGGGGGGGAGAGAGAGGTAGAGAGGGAGAGGTAGAGAGAGGTAGAGAGGGAGAGGTAGAGAGAGGTAGAGAGTGTCTGTCTCACAAAGCACCTCTCTCCTTTATGTCGCTCTTTGTTTTATCCTCCTTATCCTCCTGCTCCATGGGGCTTTATATCTCTCTTGTTTACCTCTTCGCTCTATCTCTCCCCCGCTCCCTGCCTCTCCCTCCCTCTATCTCTCCCCTACTCCCTTTATCTCTCCTCCACCCCCTCCCCCCTCTCTGCTCTCCTCCACCTCTCTCTCTCTCTCTGCAGACATTGAAGGCTGTGAGCACGGTTGGAGGAAGTTTCATGGTCACTGCTACAGGTATTGTAGAACTTTCTGTGCATCTGACACAAGGAAATCTATCTGTCATCTGGCCTTGCTGTACGCTGTCTCCACGGTGACAGCGTACAGCGTACAGCTACATTGTGACATCACAGTTAGGATTGTAATCTGCCCTTCGTCTGTACAGTCTGTTTCCATGGTCACCGTGTACGGTATGGGGTCATCTGAGTAACGACATGTAGGTGAGTCTTCATAATCTGTGTAATATGTTTAATCTGGATGATCTGTGTGTGTGTGTGTGTGTCAGGTACTTCACCCAGCGCCACACCTGGGAGGATGCAGAGAAGGACTGCAGGGAACACAGCGCTCACCTCAGTAGTGTGACCTCCGCTACCGAGCAGGAGTTCATCAACGGTGTGTGAGTGAGTGAGTGAGTGAGTGAGTGAGTGAGTGAGTGTGTGTGTGTGTGTGTGTGTGTGTGTGTGTGTGTGTGTGTGTGTGTGTGTGTGTGTGTGTGTGTGTGTGTGTGAGTGTGTGAGTGTGTGTGTGTGTTGGGGGCGAAGCAGCAGGGTACTAACATGGTGTGTGTTGCCGGGCAGGAATGGGCCATGACAACGCCTGGATCGGCCTGAACGACCGCACTGTGGAAGAAGACTTCCAGTGGACCGACTCCAACGACCTGGTGAGGCCCCGGCCTCTAACCCAACCTCTACCCCAGCCTGTACCCCAACCTCTCCCCCGGCCTCTACCCCGACCCTCACTGAGGTCAAGGGCCTATCTCTCTCTGTCTATGTCTCTCTCCTTCTGTCTCTCTCCCTTTCTGTCTCTCTCTGTCTCTCTCTCTATGTCTCTCTCCCCCTCTCTCTCTCTATGTCTCTCTCCCCCTCTCTCTCTCTATGTCTCTCTCCCCCTCTCTCTCTCTGTCTCCTCCCTCTCTCTCTATCTCTCTCTGCTTCCTTTTCTGTTTCTGTCAAAGACATGGAGGCCAAAAAGTAGAACCCTGTGTGGTGGAATGGAAGCGTGTGGGTTGGTGACGGCGCTGTGTTCCGCAGGTGTTTGAGAACTGGAGGGAGAGCCAGCCTGACAACTTCTTTGCGGGCGGGGAGGACTGCGTGGTGACCATCGCCCACGAGGCCGGCCGCTGGAACGATGTCCCCTGCAACTACAACCTGCCCTACATCTGCAAGAAGGGCTCAGGTGACACCCTGCTCACCTGGGGGAGAGCTGCTTTTCAGAAAGAACTACTTTTATCATTTCTTATTTGGTCTGGTTTCTTTTAGAGATGGTAACTTCTCTTATTTAATGTCATATTTGTTTTAGATAGTAACTTGCATCTTACTTAAGATCTTTAGGCTTTCCCTCCTACAGTAGGCATGGCCAGTATGCCAGTATTAACCCTGGTGTGGACACACATCACTGCTCTGTTACTGTCTAACTAGGCCCTTAGAAACCGGCTGGGAATTCCACATTCCAAACTAGGAGTTCCAGACCAGTTCCGATCTGTGTGTCAACTATTCCTGAACCTTCCGGAATGGAAACTGTCTGGGAAGATTCATGTGGTAGCTGGATCTGTGTACAAAGACACAGAGAGAGAGGGAGAAGGAGAGAGAGAGGGAGAAGGAGAGAGGGGGAGAAGGAGGGAGATAGAGGTTGACTGAGTAGTAAGAGAACAGTGCCATCTAGAGGCACCTAGAGGAACTGCATCAGAGACCTGAGTCTCAGTTTGTCTCAGTTTATTCTCTGCCACCAATCAGTGACTCCATGGCGCCTTTCTGTGTCCAATTCCGTTTGACAGTGCTGTGTGCAACCCCGCCCTCCGTGGATAACGCCCACCTGATTGGTCGGCGTCGCTCCCACTACGACATCCACGCTGTGGTGCGTTACCAGTGCTCCGAAGGATTCTACCAGCGACATGTTCCCACCGCTCGCTGCCGTGCCGACGGGACCTGGGACCGGCCCAAGATCATCTGTACCAAGTGTGAGTGTGTGTGTGTGTACACAATATATGTGTGTGTGTGTTCTCTCCTCTTGTCTGTGTGACCTTCTAAGGAAAAGAACAAAGAGGAAACACTCTTTACCCAGAATCCTTTTCTGCTCCCTCCCTCAGCGCGCCGTTCCCACCGGTACCGCCGCCACCACCACGGGCAGCGCCGTGAGCGCAGGAACCACCGGAGACACGGGGGAGAGGACGTCCACCACGACTACTGAACCAAAAACTACAACTCCCACAATGCCCTGGGGCATCTCAGCCCCGACCCCTGACCCCTCAAACCTGGGGTTCAGGGGCTCCGAACTTCCCCCTCATGTCTGCACACTCTGAGCATCGATTTTAGGTCTGTTCTCTTAAAGATACAGCTGGCCTTCTGGCACGTAAACATTTACGAACCGCCCCTGTTCCCCCTGGAGTTATGAAACGAAAGGTAGACTCAGCAGAGTCGAATCACTTCCTAAAACGAAAGGTAGACTCAGCAGAGTCGAATCACTTCCTAAAACGAAAGGTAGACTCAGCAGAGTCTAATCACTTCCTAAAACAAAAGGTAGACTCAGAAGAGTCGAATCACTTCCTAAAACGAAAGGTAGACTCAGCAGAGTCTAATCACTTCCTAAAACAAAAGGTAGACTCAGAAGAGTCGAATCACTTCCTAAAACGAAAGGTAGACTCAGCAGAGTCGAATCACTTCCTAAAACGAAAGGTCAGCAGAGTCGAATCACTTCCTAAAACGAGAGGTAGACTCAGCAGAGTCGAATCACTTCCTGAAACGAAAGGTAGACTCAGCAGAGTCGAATCACTTCCTGAAACGAAAGGTAGACTCAGCAGTCGAATCACTTCTTGAAACGAGTGACGCTCTCTGACACAATCACAGTATTCAAATCAAATCTAACTTTATTTGTATATCCCTTTTTAGAAGCAAAGTCACAGGAGGCTCCTCAGATGCCCCCAGATTAGCACCTATAGCTAACCTAAACCTACAGATTAGCACCTATAGCTAACCTAAACCTACAGATTAGCACCTATAGCTAACCTAAACCTACAGATTAGCACCTATAGCTAACCTAAACCTACAGATTAGCACCTATAGCTAACCTAAACCTACAGATTAGCACCTATAGCTAACCTAAACCTACAGATTAGCACCTATAGCTAACCTAAACCTACAGATTAGCACCTACAGCTAACCTAAACCTACAGATTAGCACCTACAGCTAACCTAAACCTACAGATTAGCACCTATAGCTAACCTAAACCTACAGATTAGCACCTATAGCTAACCTAAACCTACAGATTAGCACCTACAGCTAACCTAAACCCTCAAAGGAGACAAGGATAAACTCCCACCCAAAACACCCCTAGGGTGGCTCACGTGACACACAAAGCTGCTCTGTCACATCAGAGTGGAGCGTGTTCTGTCTGTGGAGTGTCTCTGGAGGTGCCCTGGTGTTCAGAGAAGGGTGACGCGTGACTGAGTCTACCTTTAAGGGCTGTGCTAACCTTCTACTCTCCTGTTGGGAGAGAGGCGTGGTAGTGTGTGAGAGAGAGAGAGAGAGAGAGAGAGAGAGAGAGAGAGAGAGAGAGAGAGAGAGAGAGAGAGAGAGAGAGAGAGAGAGAACTGAAAAAGCGTGTTCTGTCTCTGGAGGTGCCCTGGTGTTCAGAGAAGGGTGACGCGTGACTGAGTCTACCTTTAAGGGCTGTGTTTCCTGGTCTGTTCCAGACCTGCCAGAACGCCACACTAACAGACAGGGTAACCTGCTAATCATACCTAAACATTCTGCTAACCTTCTACTCTCCTGTTGGGAGAGAGGCGTGGTAGTGTGTGTGAGAGAGTGTGTGAGTGTGATAGAGAGAGAGAGAGAGAGAGGATAACTGAAATTTGTGATGTATTTTGATAAATTGGAAGCTTGCTCAACATTGACAATACTATTCATTCTATAGCTTCAGGATAGTAAAGCACAGTTGTAATGGATGCAAGCTAGCTTTCTATCCAAAATAACTTTGACTTTTTTTCTATTTAGACAATTAACTGTTCGTTTTCGCTAGGTTACCTGAATAGCGGGTTTGACAATGTTTTTCAATTTACATGACTTTTTCTCATATTTATCTTTTCTCATAACGTAACTATTTATTATTAGTATTTTTTTTTAAACTTAAATCCAGGAAATATAATGTTTCTTTTTAGTTTGTACAATCCAACTGTAACTTAACCCGTTTAATCACCTGTTTTCCCTGTACTGTAATTTATGTGGTGCAAGTTTGTTATTGGCTCATCTCTTATTGACACTGTCCAATCAGAAAGCCTCCCCATCACCCTGGTAACCCTCCACTAACCAATCAATGAGTCTCTATTTAGATCCTTTGTAGATTGAGTGTCGGGCAGGTTTGGCTGAATGGGACATTTCTGAAGACTGCTTGATTGTATTTGAATTTAAAACTATCTTGAATGTTGCCCAGCAACAGCGGTGATGAGTTTTGTGACTCTCAGCTCTGGTTCTTCTGATATTTGATTGGCTTTCATCTCTTGCTATTTGGTCCATTTCTCCTCTTTTTTGGTGTTCTTATGACTTTGTGTCCAGCTGTGGTGTTACGTTCTTAATAAAGCTAAGAAAACAAATGATTAGGTTTCCTGTCAGTTACATTTTTATAAAATGTCCAATGTGTCTCTTGACAATGAAACTTTTTGAATGAAACTTTTTATATTGGAAATCAGCCGTTGGATGTGTCCTGCCTCCTGGATAACACAGGAGGCAAGACCTGGAGCACAGTGCGCTGTAGACAGTCTTAACAGGAGGAGATCTGGAGCACAGGCTTCCATCCTGTCTGATGTGGAGAGTATTTACGCGTCAGTCTGCCCTGAAGTCTGAAGTCAGTCTGCCCTGAAGTCTGAAGTCAGTCTGCCCTGAAGTCAGTCTGCCCTAAAGTCAGTCTGCCCTAAAGTCTGAAGTCAGTCTGCCCTGAAGTCTGAAGTCAGTCTGCCCTGAAGTCAGTCTGCCCTGAAGTCTGAAGTCAGTCTGCCCTGAAGTCTGAAGTCAGTGAACTTCTCACATCTTTCACTCTGAAAACAATCCAGGTATTCTCACACACACAGACCTTCTGTCAACACTTTATTCAGGATGCAAACTAACCATGTCATCTCTGGCCCAGATTCATCACCTCTGTGACAGGAAGAACAAAGGTCACTGGGCCAATGGCAGCCCACGGGACACAGTGACATCATCAGCGCTCTGACTGGTGTGCCTGGAGAGGAGCATGTGTGTGACAGGACTGAGCGAGCTGACACAGGTGTCTCCAACCCTGGTCCTCGTGCTCCCCTGCCCAGCATGTTCTAGATCAGAGGTCTTCAACCCTGTTCCTGGACAGCTACCTGCCTGTAGGTTTTTGCTTCAAACACACTCATTTAACCTGATTCTACACTAGATACCTGATCCACCAGCTAATTATTAGAATCAGGTGTGCTAGATTAGTGTTGGCGCTAAAACCTACAGGCAGGTAGCTCTCCAGGAGCAGGGCTGGAGATCCATGTTCTAGATGTTTACCTGCTCCAACACACCGAGTCAAATGAATGCTCGGAACCAGGCTTCTGCTGAGCTAGATACCGACCTCATCTGAATCAGGTGTCTTGGAGCAGGTAAACAGCTAGAACATGCAGGGCAGGGGGGCACAAGGACCAGGGTAGAAGACCACTGAGCTGCCAGCTCGGGTATGTGGTAGGACTCAGTCCTCTGGTCCAGGTCGACAAACAGGAGGATGGTCTCTACAGACGACACACACCAACACAGGACGGCTGTTTGAAAACGCACTTTAATAGAGTTCACATATAAAAGTCTAGAGTCACAAACACCTATCCCATAATGCTTTTCACCCCATTCCCCAGTCTCCTAGCAACCCCATCACCTATAACAACCCTGGTAAACTTCCAGCCCCCCCCCCCCCCCCCCCAAAAAAAAAGTTCTGATTTAAATATAGTAACCACCCAATCGCGTGAAAAACTAAATCGTAAACACAGCCCAATGCAAAGGCACACCACTGGAATAACCAAACACTCGTCACACACCGAGAACACTCAGCCCTTATCTCATCCGGTGACACGCTCTCTCCTATCTCTGCCCTGCGTGTTGTGAAACCAGAGCTGTTATCCATCTTATCTTCTGTGATCTGCTCCACAACAAGACCGACTACAAGACCGACTACAGGACAGGCTGGCTGGCCCTCACCCTGTCAGCCTGGATCAAGGAGGGGTGGAGGGACTGGAGGATGAATGTGTAATTTCCTAACAGAGCAGGAGTATTTACAGTGAGGATATAACAAATCTAATCACTTATATCCACCTCTGTGTTTGTGTGTGTCTTCATGCTCAAAGGACACAGAGTCCTAGAGTATGTGTTATATGTTTCTTGTGTGTGTGTGTGTCATACAGTCTGTGTACTAGCTTCCTGTGTGTGTGTGTGTGTGTGTGTGTGTGTTATACAGACTATGTGAGTCCCGAACTGTGAGCCAGGTCAGAGTCCCACTTCACAAGGCTTTGTGTGTGTGTGTGTGTGTGTGTGAGAGAGAGTCAGACTGCTCACGTCCACAAACAGCCACTATCTAGGTCCAACAGTCCGGGGAGTGTTACAGCTGATATTGACACGCAGGGCTGAGATATTTCACACACACAGAGAGAAACCACAGAAGAAGTGGTGCTAGTTCTTCTTCTTGTCCTTGTTGCTCTGTCCCTTGGGCACCAGCTTCATGAAGAAGGCGGGGCGTGCGTGACAGCGCAGCGCCAGCAGGGCGGGGCCAGCCAGGAACACCAGGTTGAGGAGCAGGACCTCCCAGCGTCTGTCTGTCGGCATCCGGTACGTAAACGGGGTCCGGGAATGGAGGGAACCCCCGATGTGGCACCACTGAGTCTGAAGGGGAGGATATATTTAGTTTTTTTTTTTTTATTCACAGAAAACACACCTTAGAGACATACCACACACATTGTGTGTGTGATGCCTGTGAATAATAATAGTTATTTGAACTGAATTGCGGCGTTACCTGGGCGATGGCCCCAGCGAAGAAGAGAGTCCAATCCAGCATCCAGGTGCATCCTGGGGCTTGTAGTCCGTACAGGCTGACAGCCAGGAGAGGCAGAGCGTAGAACAGCTGCACCATCATCTGCACACACACACACAAATGCATACGTGGGTATGACCCCTGGTGTGACCCCTGGTGTGACCCCTGGCTGCCTGGCTGACCTACCGTGAGGCGGGGGAAGCCTACAGGGTCTTTGAGGCAGGGCTCGTACTGGTAGATATAGTTGAAGCAGACATCCATTGGGCAGTTGAGCACCACCTGAGGAGGGAGGGAAGGACAGAGGGAGAGGGAAGGAGAGGAGGCAGGGTTAGGGAGAAAGAACGAGAGAGAACGAGCGAGAGCGAGATGTGCAGGTTCCTACCATGCCCCTGAACACACACAGGCCCATGCAGGCCAGCAGGCCCAGGGAGAGGAGCAGGTCTGTGGGCCGTGAGAGCAGACCTTTCTTCTGCACCGCCTCCACCTGGAGACACACAACATTGCAGTCACTCAAAACAACATCCAGAGACGTGTGGTAGCACTCACAAACGCAGAGACAAACAGGGACAGCGCCTCAATGTCATACATGTCATCTTTGATCCTCTAACAAAACGTGTTTCAGCCTAGCCAGAACATGATGGTTGGATCTGAGGGGGGAGCGTGTTCTGGGGCAGTGAGGGGGAGGAGTGACCCGGGCATCACCCAGAGCAGGTCCGTACTCCACGCCATAGATGGCGGCCATCTTGCTACAGTGTCAACTCGCTCACTGCATACTTATGAATAATCATGTTATTTTAAAAAAAATAGAATAGAAGTATGCAGTGGCATAACGGCATCTCTGACGTTGATAACAAACCAAACCGTTTCAAAATCGGTTGAAAATTTAGCAAGTTATGGTCATTTAAAAAGTACATGTAGCATCAACACAATGTTATGGGTGAGAGAGTTGACTGTAGCAAGATGGCCGCCATGTGCGGACGTTGTAGACTCCGCCGTAAGACATCTAGTCTTTATATATATATATATCTATGCTCCACGCAGCATTTCTACCATCCCTGTTACTGTACACATCACTGTCCCTTCCTCACCTTGTCAGCAGGGATGATTGACAGGTCTCTGGGCCTATTGAAGAGCAGGAAGGCCGCCCAGATGGGCAGCAACAGGAAGGGCGTGTTCCTCCAGAAGGCAGGACGAATGTTGGAACCATATTTACCTGCACGTACCACACAAGCATGAATGTACTTGTCTTTGGTAGGATTAGTACTATTGAATTCTGCTCTGTTTTAACAGTAGCATTATGGCACTGGTGGTCTATACAGTATGGTGTGTGTGTGTGTCTCACCAATAACCACTCCTGGAACAAAGATGATCTGGTGGGCTATGGACGACCCCACCCACAATAGCCCCAGGTTCCGATACGACTTCCTGTACAAACAGGAAACAGAAAACCCTCAACAGGCATCTTCACAGCAAATCCTTCATCCAGAAGATAGAATCGCAAACGAGAATAGAGCATTAGATAACCATCATCCTGTACAGGAGCACCAGCGTGAGAAGCACTTCCTGTACGCACAGGAAGTGGCGCAGACCTTACCCTCGGAACATGCGGTGAATCATGATGAGCAGAAGCAGGAAGTGGACCACGCCCTCCCAGTAACACATCATCACCGCATAGGCTGTGCTCAGATGGGGCTCCCCCTAGACACCAATCAGAGAGTGGGATCAAACAAGGTAACCAATCACATGGTGGGATAGCTATTCATGACCAACGGGTTTCCAGCTACATCACCAATAGACGGCATGATTTTATTTAGTTTCTATTCAGCTCTTTTCTTTCCCAAAGTACCGTATTAAAGATACTGACCTTCTTGACGTAGAAGGTCATGAAGCCTGAGATGTATCCGTCCTGCTCCAGAGCATTAGTGAGGCCCACAACGCAGGTGAAGCAGAATTCGGCAAATACTGGACACACACACACACTTTTACCCTATTGGTCATCATCATCCTGACACTTCTAAAGACAACACGCTGTCACTGAGGAGTGTTTGTTAACAAGCATGTGTGACTGTGTGTGTGTGTGTGTGTGTGTGTTTACCGTAATATAAAGGGTCAACATTCTTCTTGCGTCTGACCGATAGAAACACCAACAGTTGCACACTCCCCAGCACCCCCGCCCCCAGCCCGAGTAACGGCAGGGCGCTAACGGACACCACACAGGTTAACACACGCGATCACGTTCATGAATGTAAATCATATACATATAAAAGCTGGTTATTGTCGCTGGCGCATATGAACTTACTCTTGGATCGCGGGGACGTTGTTGATCGTGTAGAGTACCCCCGGAGCCAACAAGGAGAGGAGGAACACGCGCACTTCCACCGGGATCTCCATTAGGAATTAGTCTCACAGAGGATTGATGAGTCTCAGTGTCGCGCGCGTGAGCAGCACTTCATCCAAAATTGTCGAAAAGGTTTCCTAAATCCCCCGAAGAGAACACGGGATTCGGTCAATTAGAATTCAAGTCTTCTCAACCAGTTGTCGCCAAGTATACACTGGTGCGTGTTGCGCGTGGCCCGCTTCTTTACTCTTGCCCTCGTGTCGAAAAGGCTGGAGATGGGATCATTCAAAAGAAGAATTCAGTATCTTTATAGATTAGGCAATGTCCAACTACAACCCGGGTCGGTGTAGATCATTGCGCTACTTTTGCTCTGTTTCGTGTCGGTTTCAAAGTTCAGCGGGCGAGATTGCGCTGATTGCTTTACACGCTCTCCTTTCTAAGGACACCTGCAACAAATCGGCGTTTCCTAAGCTTGACAGCCACGTTTACCTGTGATATGTTAGTCTTACTTTGGCACGTTTAACGCAGCCAGCAACCAACCAGCTGACTACTGTAATTCATACAGACTTCAACAGCACTTGAAGCATTTGTCTGTACTGTACACACTGCAGTCTATGGGACAGTATGTCTGAAACGTTTACATAAAACATAAGTACGCATCGCCACCTTGTGGTCCAGCAATGAACTGACATAATTATTTGAAAAAAATCTCCCTCACGTTAAATGGTACTGATCTTAAGTGTCGGATCTTTCCTCCTAAATTCCTTTACCCTGTCTTAGAATTACGACTAACACAAAAACAGGGATCTCAAAGCAGCATCGATGACCGCGTTTCAGTACTCTTCTTTGATTGTAACATCAAACATAGTTTTGAGGTTATTTATTGTTTTTATTTCTCTTCTTTGACACAAGACACACTCCAACACAAGTTTTTTATTATCAGGTCTAAGCTTTTATTTAAACAAAGCAGGTGACCTGTGACCCCTCTGAGGTCACCAGATGTGCCCCTGGGTCTCTGCGTCAGTGTGCTTGACACTCAGGGGACAGAATGACGCTCAGGGGACAGATGGACGCTCAGGGGACAGAATGACGCTCAGGGGACAGAATGACACTCAGAGGACACAGTGACACTGAGGGTACAGAGTGACGCTCAGGGGACAGAGTGACACTCAGGGGACAGAATGACGCTCAGGGGACAGAATGACGCTCAGGGGACAGAGTGACACTCAGTGGACAGAGTGACACTTAGAGGACAGAGTGACACTCAGGGGACAGATGGACACTCAGGGGACAGATGGAAACTCAGGGGACAGAGTCACACTCAGGGGACAAAATGACCCCTGGCCGTGTCTCTGTGGGTCTCTACGTCACTGTGCTTGACGCACAGGGGACAGAGTGACCTGACTCAGATTAGATGGTTTTCCTTCCTCCTCTTGTCTTCATCTGGTCCAGATTACACTCAGGATTATAAATCTGAGAAGCCATTCTGACTGGGACAGAGATTATGTCGTCGGACAGGGTCTCCTGTATGGTAAACATATTGTAGTTCTATAGCCACCGTTTTTCGTTAACTTTGTCAGGAGACACTGTAGGAAAGTGTTTGTATTTGTCAGAGTAAATCTGTGTTGTGCCTGTCTGTCACCTGAGGGTCTACTGCACCCCAAACGTGATATTCAATTAATCCACTCTATTGTTACTCAAGACATAAATAATAATATGCAAGTGTTCCGACATTGAGCTTTTCTTTTGTTTACTCGTTAGGTAAAGGTGAGAAAGTGAACTCACAAGGTTCTTATAAACAGCATTGTGAGGAAAGGGCTAGTTATATAAAACCATCTGTTGCAACAGTTTATAAGGCTTTACTGTTATGTGTTTCTATATACTTCCTAAAGAAAAAGGTGCTGTAAAGATAATTACAACCCTCTGGAACAAGGTGCCAGATGGAATCATTTACAGCTCCGGAATGTGCCATTTGGAACCTGAAACGTTCCCTTAGAATCTAATAAAGAGCTCCACCTGGAACGTTTATTTCAGATGATTGTTCTTTGTGGCACCTTTTCCGCAAGGAAGTAAATAAGTAAACAAGTAGAGTAAACGTGTAGAGATGACAGGGTAGGTGAAGGATAGTAGATTATTAGAGGAGGACAAACTGTTTGAATGCCTCTACATGCAGTGCAGTGTCGGGGGGGGATCGCTGTGTGATTAAACTCATGTAGAGGGAGAGAGGAGATGGTTCATCCTCTCTAGTTGC
>NW_026911096.1:0-26610 GCF_963692335.1 Osmerus eperlanus | reverse complement strand
GGGGAAAGGTGAGAAGGATTGACTGAGAAGGGATTTTGAGCTGATGGATCATTTGAAATGCTTAACCCTTGTGCTGCCTTCGGGTCACATGACCCAAAGGTTCATAACGAACCATCGTTGTGTTTACCCAATTTTAACAATACAAAAACAAATAAAAATAACTTTCTGCACAAAGTGAAGCATTTTCTTTTAACCGTTGGGCTGTCTCAGACCCCCCACATTGCAAAGGTTAAAAGAAAATGCGGTAAAGTTGTCGCAATACGACTGTGGGTCACAATGACTGATGGGTCAGAATGACCCGAAGATAACAGGGATAATAGAGGAAGATATAGTAAAGTCAGTGTGTGTGCGTGTGTGTGTGTACATAAGGACTGTGGCTATCATCAGTCCCTTTTGATAAAAAGTATTCCTCGCAGACATACACATTATCATGATTACATATTCTTCTGAAGCCATCTCACACACAAACACACATGCAAATGACAATGATTACACAGATAGCAGCACATCCTTCCTACCCTCGACTCCCCCCCACCATCTCCATCAAAGACTAAACATGAATATCTGAGCTTTGCTATAAAGGCTGACCGCATAAGGGCAGATTTAACTTATTCAGTGTTTATGATAATGTGAGTGTGTGTGTGTGTGAGTGTGTGTATGAGTGTGTGTATGAGTGTGTGTGAGTGTGTGTCTGTGTGTTTGAGTATGTGTGTGTGTCTGTGTTTGATTGTGTGTGTGTGTGTGTGTGTGTGTGCGTGAGTAAGTAACTCACAGAAATGGGCAGGGTGACAGCTTCCCAGTTGGTCTCAGATGCAGAGGGAGGAGAGTTGTTCTGGAGGAAGACAGAACAACAACATGAGGAATCAACGGGAGGGGAAGAGAAAAGATTCAGAAATATATGTGTGTGTATATGCATGCATGTTCCTGTTCCTGAGAAGGAAGGGGAGAGAGTAATCAGGTATTCAGATGTGTGTGTGTGTGTGTGTGCGCATAGCAATGATGAGCTGTCAGAATGTCAAGACAATCCCATGTGGAATTTCCCATTTGCAATTCCAGGTGAGGAGAGGTGGCTGGTCAGGGCACGTCTGACTGTGTGTGTGTGTGTGTGGTGTGTGTGCGCAGAAGGGGGGGGTGTCTTTAAGAGAGTACAACAGCTGGAGAGAACAGCACACAGCAACCTGCTTTAGTTGAATGAGGCTCTCATGCGCACACACGCACACACACTCAGAGCCAGTCTAAAAGTTTCTTTTTAACAGTCTTAAATGTTCTCTGAGGTTAGGGTAGAGCAGTAAATCTGCAAAACCTACTTCCAAGTCACTGTAAATTGTGTGTGTGTGCATACGTGTGGGTGTGTGTGTATGGGTGTGTGTGTGGTGTGTGGTGTGTGACGTGCATGTCAGTGAGAGGACTTCAAAGCCTCTGAAGGGTCTTTATTTTACAACATCTCGGTCCCTTGCGTGCAGCCTGCAGACGCACACTCAACAGGAACCTCATGACCTCATACACAGCTGGAGCCGTGCATGTGTGTGTGCATGTGTGTTGTGTCTCTGTGTGTCTCTGTGTCTTTCTGTGTGTTTCTGTGTGTTTCCTAGCACAGCCTAAAACCTGAAGTCCAGTCTACACAGGGCGGTGCTCATGTCCTAATATGGACATGCTCAGATCTGACCTAAATCTGGTGGCCCATAACAAGTCAACACTGAGGGACTGGACCCAACACTGCACTGACTGTTAGGGACAGGACCCAACATTGTACTGACTGTTATGGACTGGACCCAGCACTGTACTGACTGTTAGGGACAGGACCCGACACTGTACTGACTGTTAGGGACAGGACCCGACACTGTACTGACTGTTAGGGACAGGACTAAGCACTGTACACACAACACACACGTAACTCAAACCTGACACTTACTTACAGGTAAAAGACAACAAAAACAAATCAACCTGGCTGGTTCCCAAGTCACCACACACACGCACACGCACACACACGCACACGCACACCAAACACGCACACGCACACACACGCACACACACCAAACACCACACACCAAACACACACACGCGCACGCACACACACGCACACACACACCAAACACACGCACACACACACACACACACACCAAACACACGCACACACACACACACACCAAACACACGCACACACACAGACCACAGTCATTCCTCTGATCCACACCACCCATCTCCTTTCCCACATTTACTTTCATTTTCAGCTCAGGTTTCTGGGAATATCTACAAAAGTGTACACACCACAAACATATCCCGGAACACAGGAATGAAGGAAGCATCTGGGAATGTTGCGGGTGCACCAGGAAACAGACTGTACTGTAAACAGACGTACATAGAAATAATAACACTTAGTGTTTATTGTCACCGTCAACCACATGTGGTTTGTGACAATATTAAGCTGAATCCAGCGACTTACCATCATTGCAAGATTGAAATAATGTGTATGTTATGAAGCATGCAATATTGTATATCATTTATTCATTCATTTATCTTATTATAGAACAGTGTAATTAAATTGACAGTTTACCCCATAATCTAAATCTAGTTGTGAGGCTTGTGCTTTGTGCTCATCACATGTTGGTGGGGTGTAGTCTAGTATAAAGAAAACTCTCATTTGAACATACTAGTACTCTCCCTTTAACATACCAGTACTCTACTTTTAACACACTAGTACTCTACCTCTGTCTCCATACCCTCTGTCCTCATCCTCCCTTTACTGTTCCCTCTCTCCCTCTCATCTCCTCTCCGACTCTCCCCCCTCTCCCTCACCTTGTCTCTCCATTTGCCACCTTCTCTCACGCCCCCCCTCTCTCCCTTTCACTCTCTCACCCTCCCTTTCCACCCCTCTCTTGCACTTCCCCTCCCTCCCTCCCTCCGTCCGTCCCTCCGTCCCCTCTTCTTTTAAGCTCAGGTTGTTCAGGAGTTATCAGCTGTCAGGGTGATAAGACTTGAGACACCTGTTTTCTTCTCCCTCTCCTCCCATGCCTCGCTCCCCCTCTCCTCCCTCTCCTCTCCTCCCATGCCTCGCTCCCCCTCTCCTCCCTCTCCTCTCCTCCCATGCCTCGCTCCCCCTCTCCTCCCTCTCCTCTCCTCCCATGCCTCGCTCCCCCTCTCCTCCCTCTCCTCTCCTCCCATGCCTCGCTCCCCCTCTCCTCCTATGCCTTGCTCCCCCTCTCATCCTCAGTCTTATCTCCTCCACAGGTCTGGAGAGAACAAATTAGACCTGCTAAATTAAGCCTCGCACAACTAGTGAAGTGGAAGTGTGTGTGTGTGTGTGTGTGAGAGAGAGAGGGATAGAGAGAGAGAGAGAGAGAGAGGGAGAGGGATAGAGAGAGAGAGAGAGAGAGAGAGAGAGAGAGAGAGAGAGAGAGAGAGAGAGAGAGAGAGAGAGAGAGAGAGAGAGAGAGAGAGAGAGAGAGAGAGAGAGAGAGAGAGAGAGAGAGAGAGAGAGAGAGAGAGAGAGAGAGAGAGAGATTGTGCGCGTATGGAGGCGGGTAAGGTAAAAGGAATGGAAATCTTGACATCTTGTTAATGGCCGTTTTTCCTGCCTGAGTAGGTAAGAGGAGATGTGGCACACACACACACACACACAAATTGTCCTTGGACTGGGAGATATGAGAACAGGGAGATGAGGGGCAAAGTGAGACAGTTAAAAAAATGGAAGACATGAACAATAGAAGACAGATGCCGTGCTCTCCTCCTGGGAGAGAAAAATAGAGAAACAGAGACAGACAGAATCCGTTATGAGTAACAGTGTGATAGTATTTAATAGAGGAGGAAGGCTGTGTGTCATTAAGCCTTGGAAGAAATGTCAAAGAATTTCAGAGTGGGCATGTGAAAAACATGTCTAAAGAATGCGCTCCTGGCCTCCACTCCACTTCTAATGATAATGTGTCTGGAAGCCAAAAGGAACATCTTCAAATCTCAATTTTCCTCTTTTTCTGCTCTTTAACTTGCTTGCTGTGACAAAGCTAATCTTCTTATCCAGGCTTCTGACAGCTTTGCCTTTAAAATAAGTGATCCTCCCCACATCCCTATGTCCCTCCCTGTCTCTGCTGTCGAAGAATGAGAAGATAATACCTCTTCAGTCCCCCATAACGGAATCAGCTGTCACCTCGAGATTCTTGACAACATCTTTGTTTGAAATCTGTCTGATGAAGCCTTCCTTAGAGTATGGTAGAGGAGGACGGAATGTAGTTATCGGTGTGTGTGTGACAAATTTATTGAGTGAGTGAGTCAGTTTGTGTGTGTGTGTGTGTGTGGACCAGAAGTCTCCTCAAAAATTGTCAAACAAGAAAAAAGGTTAATGGAATGTTCCTCATGTCTTGGTCCTCATAAATTAAAGTTCTAGGTTCAGGTTCAGGTTTTTGGGTTAGGATTAAGGTCGGGTGTGTGTGTGTGTGTGTGTGTGTGTGTGTGTGTGTGTGTGGCCTTCGCTCACCACTAGACAGTAGTTGAGCTTGAAACCCGGTTTGGCTACGAAGTAGTCGTCAGATTTGAAGGTGATCTTGATAATGTTGGACTTGGAGGTGAGTCGAAGAGGGGGTCTCTGACCGCACCAGCGCCCCCAGAGGATGGTGAGGCTCTCAGAAATGTCCTCCACCTCCACAAAATCATACCTGGGGAAAGGGGGGTAGCGGAAGGTTATATCAGTTCTGTTCTGCAAAATAGGTGGAACTACGGTTCGTTAGCACCAATAAGATGCAAAAAACATCTTATAGTAAGAAGAACATTGTTTTGAGAGAGTTCAAGTCTGTCTTTCTCTCTACTTTCCTCCCCCTCTCTCTGTCCTCTCTCCTTTCCTCCCCCTCTCTCTGTCCTCTCTCCTTTCCTCCCCCTCTCTCTGTCCTCTCTGCTTTCCTCCCCCTCTCTCTGTCCTCTCTCCTTTCCTCCCCCCCTCTCTGTCCTCTCTCCTTTCCTCCCCCTCTCTCTGTCCTCTCTACTTTCCTCCCCCTCTCTGTCCTCTCTCCTTTCCTCCCCCTCTCTCTGTCCTCTCTCCTTTCCTCCCCCTCTCTCTGTCCTCTCTCCTTTCCTCCCCCTCTCTCTGTCCTCTCTCCTTTCCTCCCCCTCTCTCTGTCCTCTCTCCTTTCCTCCCCCTCTCTCTGTCCTCTCTCCTTTCCTCCCCCTCTCTCTGTCCTCTCTACTTTCCTCCCCCTCTCTCTGTCCTCTCTCCTTTCCTCCCCCTCTCTGCTTTCCTCCCCCTCTCTCTGTCCTCTCTCCTTTCCTCCCCCTCTCTCTGTCTTTCTCTCTACTTTCCTCCCCCTCTCTCTGTCTTTCTCTCTACTTTCCTCCCCCTCTCTCTGTCCTCTCTCCTTTCCTCCCCCTCTCTCTGTCTTTCTCTCTACTTTCCTCCCCCTCTCTCTGTCTTTCTCTCTCCTTTCCTCCCCCTCTCTCTGTCTTCTCTCCTTTCTTCCCCCTCCCTCTGTCCTCTCTTCTTTTGAAACAAAGTGCTTACAAAGATGGCTGAAAAACGTTTGGGGATTAAAAATTCCATTCTCCCTCTTTCTCCCTGTTCTCTTCTTCACACCCTCAAGGACGTTCTCCAACTTCTTGCCAAGGAAGCAAAACTTCATCCCTCCATCAATTTAGATGGTTCTCCTCCCCTTCTGTCTCTCTCCTCTAACCAACCCCCTCTTTATCCTCCAAGAATGTCAATAGGCCTATTGGAGAAATGCTAACTTGGCATACACCAATCTCTCTTCTCTTTTCTTCTCCTCCTCCTCTTTTCTCTCCAATTTCCTCCTCTTGTTCTTGCCTCCCTCCTTCCCTTGATTCCTAACCTGCAGACACAGCTCACTGTAGCTCCCACCTCTATTTGCTTCTCCCCACATCCCTCTCTCCCTCTCACTCTTTCCTTACATCACTCCCCCCTCCTTCCTCTCAAGTTTCTCCCTCTCCCTGGTCCTCTGTTCCTTTCTGTCCCACTCTAATCTCTCATCCTCCATTTTCTCTGCTCCTCTTTCTCACCATTCCACTCCTCTTTCTTTCCCTACTGCTCCAGCTCCTTCCTCCTGTCTTCCTCCTCCTCTCACCTTCCTCCTACCCTCCACCTCTCTCTTCCTCCTCCCTGTTCCTCCTTCGGCTCTCCTCCTCCTCTTACCTGCAGATATCGTTCTCAGGCTCCTCCAGTCCAAACCTTGGGTCAAACTCCAGCAGGATGCGGGTGTTGCTTGGCGACAGTAGTTTCCATGTCAACAGCAGGTTCCGGGGGTAGGAGCCAGGGAAGCGGGGGCTCTGGATGGACCCACCCACCTCTGTCACGGTGATGATGTCTAGCTTCCGGTACATGTCTGTGAGGTGATTGCTGTCTGTTAGTGGTTACAACTGGTGTAAGTTACTGTGCCTAATTTCTGGGAAGCAACTCACACACAGTACACATGCACAAACATCGAGGCATCAAGAAACACACAGGCATGCATGTGTACACGCTAACACACACTGATCAACACTAAATCACACACCACACTATAGATGAAATAATTATGGAATTTGATGGTACGATTAGAGTCTGACGAATAATCACGGTTTCATGATTATTTTGCATTAATTTATTTCACAACATTAGGGATGTATAAAATCACATGAACATTCTTAAATTAGAGGGTTTATTGTAGTACAATGTTTCTTTGATGGCTTTTGTTTTTGACAGTTGCTGCCTGGAGGAGTCAGATGGCTGAGCGGTTAGGGAATCAGGCTATTAATTAGAAGGTTGCCGGTTCGATTCCCGGCCGTGCAAAATGACGTGTCCTTGGGCAAGGCACTTCACCCTACTTGCTTCGGGGGAATGTCCCTGTACTTACTGTAAGTCGCTCTGGATAAGAGCGTCTGCTAAATGACTAAAAATGTTTTTAAAAAAATGTAAAATGCCTTTCGAAACAAAAATCATAGACCACATTTCCAGTTCCAATTAAAAAAAACATATTGATAACCGTTAATTAATTAATGAAACAATGCTCATGAAGAACTAGACATTTTCAGTTATAATTCACCATATGCATCACTTCAGCCTATTGCATAACCCAGGTCAACAACTTCCGGTAGCTAACAGTTAAGTTAGTTCTCGCACATATAATGCTTTTTTTTTTAGGAGTTCAGGTTGCCTTCACAAAATGACTATTACCGATACATGGGACATGGGATTCTATGTTGCTGGCCTTCAAGCAAGACATAAAAGGGGTTCAAATTGTATGTTTCGAGCTACATCGACAATTACAAAGGTAAGGTTTATCTAACTCAGAGTAAAGGTACTAGACTAGCTAAAGGATTTGAGCAGTAACATTAGCTAGGCTAGCTAGTTAACAATTTTTAGCTACATTATTAGCGTGCTTGCTCGTGGTTAATGTTAACAGCTACATACGTAATAGGTCTGTCATATTTGTTCCCTATGGATAATGTAATGGAACATGTCTTTCTCAGTTTCTAACAAAAATCTGGAAGTGGTAGAGATCTCCGTGAAAGCGACCTGTTATCGGTTGATGAAAAATCACTGTCGTGTGCATATCGCCATTTGGGATACATTAGTCAAATAGGCCACACTACACGCATTAGCTATTACACAGGGACTCTGAAAACAGGGCGAAAGCTAGAATTGGCATGCAGACTAATGATTGAGCAATAAAACCTCTGAAAACAAGAGATTCTATAGGCTACTTTAACCCTAACCCTAACTTATGAAAGTAGGTACACTATAAACTTGCACGCGATGCTAAATCACATATCAGCTCAAGCTACGAACAGGAGAAAAGGTCATGGTTTTGCTCAAGCGCGCTGAAGGGAAAACGGGAACTGAATTATCCAGGACTGTTTGCAAACTCCGGCAATGTTTGTTTAATTTTACTCACTGTGCAACCGTTGTTCATAGAAAAATGATGTACCATAATATCCCTTTTTTGATTGTGAGAACAGAAACACTCGGTGTAGCCGAGCCTTTATGGTAACAAAACCGAGACGTTTTAAATTGCGGTTAATAGTAATATCGCTGCATCACTACACCACATGTGGAAAACAGCCCTGTTCTTAATGCAACACTAGTGTTTTGTGCCGTGTCGTACTATTACTGGGGTCAAGTAAACACAAGTCGAGTCATGGGAGAAATGGCTCTATACTCTATCAATATTCCTCTCTCTCTCCCTCCTGACTTCTATCTGTCACCACTCTCCCTTTCTCCCTCTGAGCAGACAGCAATAAATCTGTAATGTTAACTATAGTCTATTAATAACACACACAGACAAATCCTTCAAATAAGCCATATGCATTATAGATCTGGACTCAGCACTGCAGATCTCTGTGATGTTTCTTTTATGACATAGCACAAACGCATGCACACACACACATATGCAATCACATTCATGGACACATACAAACATAGACAAAGCCACATATTCAAAAGTCTCTTTAAACTTCCTTTGATCTTGGTACACCAGCCTCCCAGGTGGCAGTTGAAACTCACTTCAATACTATATGTATAGTGGGTGGTTGTGTGTGAGTGTGTGTGTGTGTGTGTCAATCAAACCTGCGCCCCAGCATCCAAGGCCGATGACTGCTTCTATCCTACCTGTCTCCTTAGAAACCACTCGTCACATGATGCGTATGACTCAGCCGTAGCCATAGCGATGTTCGTATTCACAGGTAAAATCAAGTTTAGCAATCCATCTATAAATATAACTTGGAGGTGTTTGTGGTGTTTGTACAGCCAGCTGGCCTCAGAAAGAAAAATTGTGTGTGTGTATGTGTGTGTGTGTGTGTATGTGTGTGTGTGTGTGTGTATGTGTGTGGACAGGGAAGAGCACTGGTGCATTGAGGGCCAATCCAACAAAAGTAAAAAGAGGCATTTCCATATAAAGTGGGAGCTTCAGAACCAGCCTCCAATTAATCCAAGAACACAGCGTGTGTGTGTGTCTCTGTGTGTTCAGGCGCGTCTGTCTGTGTGTCTGTGTGTGTGTGTGCGCGTGTGTGCGTGTCAGTCTTGTCCTTACCCTGTGTTCAGAAGCAGCAGTGTGTGTGAAGAATGTTTAACAACAAGAATCTCCTGACCTTTTCACAAAGAAAAGTCAATACCTCTCAGATGCGCATACACACACACACACACACACACACACACACACACACACACACACACACACAAGCACCTATGGCTCAGTTTATGTTGTGTGGCTTGAAACACATGCACGACTGACAGGCAGACATGCAGGGAGTCTCACGCACACACACACGCACGCACACACACTAACCGAGGGATGGTAAAACGGGCAGTGAAAGGTCAAACTGGTATGTGAAGTGTGGCCTACCAAGACAGCAGTGGACAGGCAGGTCTGTGGCTGCACACACAGAGAGAGATAGAGGAGGAAACAAAGCAGTGAAACAGCAGGAGAAATGTGTGTGCCTCGCTCTCTGTCTCTGTGTGTGTGTGTGTGTGTGTGTGTGTGTGTGTGTGTGTGTGTGTGTGTGTGTGTGTGTGTAGGAGAGCTGACAGACTGGGACCTCAGTGTAGTTGTGATGAGAGAGCTTTGGGTACAGCAGAAATATGCTGCTAATAAAGCTTGCTCTGCTCCTCTGGGTCACTGACTCCACTTCTTTCTCTTTCTATCTTTCTCTCTCCTCTCTCTCTCTCTCTCTCTCTCTATCAGTCTATCTCTTTGTCTCTTTATTTATCTACCAGTCTTACTATCTCTCTCTCTTCCCATTAACTGTCCATCTCTCTCTATCATTCTCTGTACTCACTTTAATCTCTATTACTGCAGCTCTGTAAGGGAAGGTCCATGAAACCTGATCTAGAATACTACCACTGTTCTAGAATACTACCACTGTTTTAGGATACTACCACTGTTTTAGAATACTACCTCTGTTCTAGAATACTACACTGTTCTAGAATACTACCACTGTTCTAGAATACTACCACTGTTCTAGAATACTACACTGTTCTAGAATACTACCACTGTTCTAGAATACTACACTGTTCTAGAATACTACCACTGTTCTAGAATACTACCACTGTTCTAGATGCTACCATGTGGAGGGGGACATTGTTCACTGACAGTGGATGGAGACATTTGACAATATTTTTTTAAATTTAAGATGTAGGGCTCTGACTCACAAAGATACGCACCCCCCATTGCCTCTCACACACACACACACACACACACACACACACACACACCTACACTTACACACACACCCCTTCCCTTGTGAGCTTAGTAAGGGATGATTTTTGACATAGAAGCACTTTTACGACTGAGTGGCCAAAACAGCCAGACCTCTGATCAACAGAGTGGAAGAATGGTGTTTCTCGCGCACACACACACATGCACACACACACATGCACACACACACATGCACACACACACATGCACGGACACACAAAGCCGTTGGTTTGTCTTGAACCCCAATGAAGAGACAGGTTGTGTGATGGATGGATGAGGGAGCAGAAGATAGAGGGGGAAAGAGGGTAGAGAAAAGGAGTGAGAAAGATGGGGGGTGCAGCTTAATCATCAACACCCTGGGGTACAGAGTCTGGGGATATTATGCAACTCTCCAGCGAAGCGATACACACCTGCAAAATACAGCACAGTCAGCCCACAAGGTCAAACAGGGCCTGTGTGTGTGTGTGTGTGTGTGTGGCATGGAGTAAGATAGAGAACGACTGCAGAGTTAAGCTTATGTTCAGTTTGACTCCTTGACATGAATAATGCATGGGGGTCAATGGGGGTATTTACATGTCAATGTAAGCTCCAGGAACAGATATGACGTGTACACACGCACACACGAGTTGGAGACGGTGATACTTGGAGACTAAACTCTTCTCAGATCTACCTCTTGTCAGTGATGTGATAGCAACAGCACTGTGAGTGAGTCACGGCTGAAATTAGACACACTGTCTGTCAGCGCTAATTAAACTGATCTGACTTCTGACACTTACATAACTGTGATTGACAATAGCACGAAGAGGAGTGCGTGGGTGTGTGTGTGTGTGTTTGTACTTGTCATTCTAGTGCGTCTGTCAGTGTGAAAGGCGTGGTGTGTTTGTGTGTGTTTGTGTGTGTGTTTTGAGGCTCACTTTCTGCGCCACCTGGTTGTCCCACCTCAGAAACACGGTGTAATGTTCTTCAGCGATAAGTGTTCTATTTCTGTGTCAAGTTAAAATCACACCGTCACAGAACCCAGTCGCTTACCAGACTTGAGGAGTACAGTGCGTGTGTTATTCCATGAAGTACATTTTAAACTAGTGAGTAAAAGTAATATGAAATGTAAATGTGTTGTGGCTCTCTTTGCCTTCCTGCTCTGTCCCTGTCAGAGACCTTCTACAGCCTGCACTCCCTCTCCAGGAACTAGCCTTCTGACCAGTACAAAAGCACGACCAGCCTCTAATATCCCTGGTCGTGTCTAATATCTGGGAGGATATGAATAAAGACCATTTTTGCTGTCATCTCAACTATATATTAGCAGAATAGCACTGTTTAACAGTGTGTGTGTGTGTGTGTGTGTGTGTGTGACCTCGGTTGGCTCTGATGTGGTTTCCCTTGTGGACCAACTAAAACCCTTCCCTGAGTCTAGATGTCAGGATCAAGGCAGTGCGTGTGTGTGTTTGTATGTGTCCAAGGCTTGTGCTAGGTCTGTGTTTTAGCTACACTGATGACAGTTGGGTTTTAAATATTTCAGCCCTGTCCTGTTTTAAAGATAAAGCCATACTTATGCACACACAGAGAGGCACGAACAGATAACATGGAACACACACACTAAGACGCACACCAACACACACATACACAATTACACACACTAACACACACACACATACACAATGACACACACTTCTTGCCCCTGCATTTCCTCCCCAGGGGTCTTTCGCATGCTGAAGGGTGTCAGCTTAGGTCAGCATAGTTTCTCCCCCCCACAACTCGTACTTTCTCCTCCCTCCTCCTCCCCCCTCCCTCCTCCTCCCCCCTCCCCTTTTTTTTGCTGCTCATTTGCAACTCAAAATACGAGTTAAGTGTAGAACGAAATATGATGTCTTCTCATTTCCCCTGCAAAAGGCAGCCTAGCTGAATCAAAACGAATACATTTGGCAGACCGGTGTAAAAATTGACCTAATCTCTATGACTTAAACATCCTTTTAAGTTTTCCCTTCTCGTGATATTTTCAGGCATTTAGCCTACTCATATTGCATTCATTCATTAATAAAGAACCCCCTTTGAAGATTATTCTACGACGTTACCGGCAGTAGAAGATGGAATCGCGATTCAAACAGTACCATCTGCTAACTGAAAAAATGCCCCCAAAAACGTAAATAAGCTTGACATTTATTTAGTGGAAAATCGCTCATTCATAAAAAGCTCACTGGTAGCGATCATTGTCAGTAACAACGCAAAATGCCCTGTGTGGAGAAGCTGCCCCGGTAAATTCTACTACAGTACACTAGACTACTGCTGTGTTCGTCTTGGTAGCGATTGCGTTGGTTGAATTCGATTGAACGTTCCGTTGTACGGTTTAGGCTGAAATTAATTATTTTCATGAACAGATTGACAACGTTTAGGCTGTGGCAATGAAGTTCAGGTTAGTAGTCAGATAGTTTCACCTATTGAAAGACTTTTGATTTATGTAAGGGGAGTGCCGAACATGTTCTGTCGCCGTTTGATTTCCTAAACAGCTGTGTAGATGTTTTTGTAGTGTGTCTCGCGTAAGCTACAGCGTTGCAGTGTGCAACACTGGTTTGAAACCACAGGTAATGATAATTTCACCAACAAATCGTTTACTTGTAATGTAATGTCATAATAAATCCTACAACGAAAATGTATATGTGAGGAATGTTTATTTTAACGATTGAAAACAGATGCATCATAGACCACTGTAGTAGCTATGTGTTGCCCGGGCAACAGAGGCTAATGTCATGCTAATGCTTCAGTGAAATAGTAGACTACCGTTTCCGAAAGTAGATGTGGGCCTACTTCCTTCATAATATCAGCTAATATTGTACATTACATTTCACAATTGTGTTTCACATCACAAAGTAAAATGAGTAAATAGTTATCACCCTGGCCTCTTTGCTTGTGGCGTTTCTGCAGCTGTCTTGCAGTAAAGCTATAGTTAGCCTAGCTATCCCCCAAGTTCACAGATGCGAAACGAATGTTCTGCTACAGGTAGTCACGCGTGTTTTCGTGACGTTAGTGACGTAGTGACGTTAGTAACGTCAGTGACTGTGGCTAGCAAATTAGCCACCGTTAGCTTCACTTTTTGCCACAAAAACTTAACTTCAGCCTAAACCATGCAACGGAACGTAAATAAAAATACAAGCAACTCAATCGCTACCAAGACGAAACTTTTGACACCTAGGTTGTCTATGTAGGCCAAATATTGACAAAGATTTAGGGGGGCAAAAATAAATAATAACTAGAAACGGCTGTTCCTGCGAAACAGCAGTGAGAATGCTGAAAACCTGAATGGGGATAGCTGACCATGCTAAAAAAGCTGAAATAGTGAAAATTTAGTAGAAAGTTATAAGCTGAAGCTTCAAAGCAACCGAAAGGTATTTTTGAAAGGGGCTGGAGCAGCATTCCAACAATGATTTGAAAGGATTTACCATTACTTTTAAAGGGAGAATAATTTGCACAAAAACCTTAATATTTTAAAAAGTATAAAAGTGAGAAATGAGAAAATACCCGCAAGCTGAAATGAATTTCAAAAATGTGTGAGTCACACAAAAGAGGCAGTGTGGAAGCTGAACTGCATCATCTTAACAAAGCTAAGAGTTAAAATAGCCTACAATGTGGGAGAAGCTGAAAGCTGAACTGTTAAACAGAAGAAGAAGTAGGCTAGCTAGTCGTAACAAGAATATTATCGTTTTAACAGATTAAATTATAGTTGGGATAGTATTAGCAGTAGCAGATGTAGCCTATGCGTTTACTCGGCTTTCTTAGTTGGATTCAATGTGTTGATGGAATGAAACATACAGCAGTAGGGCCGATACAGGAAGACACGGCGACACTTTGTTGCAGAAGGATGATGGTGCAAGTTTTGTCCATGGAGCATACAACGATTAATAAAAAAGAATCATGTAGACTTGTTTATTGAGTAATCGCATAACTAATTACACATGTAAACGGAGTAATCGTATTATTGGCATAAACCGACAATTGCTAGTAATCGTGTTTCTCATGGTCAAGTAAACGTACCAATCACCTGTGTGAGAGACTGAGTGGTGCGTGTCTGTCGTTACGGTGATGGTGCAGCTATGATTGCTAACGCGCTGAGGGCAGAGAATAAGAGAAATGTAGCTAGAATCCACCACACCTCAAACAAGATAACCTAGACGCAAAACTGTACGTCCAATCCAAAATATACGGATATTTTCCGAGACCCAAGACTCTGCCGAAACCAGAGATATTCTTTATATGTCTGTGCAGTCAGAAATACGACTCTACCTGCAGTTTCAAAAACGTGTTCCTTTTGCTTTCCTGGTGCTTGTTTGTTTGGTTGCCACGGTGATGGCGCAGCTGTGATAGCTAACGAGCTAGGCAGAGAGAAAAACGAACATTTACCTAGAATCCACACCTCAAACAAGTTGACCTAGACGCAAAACTATACGTCCAATCCAAAATATAAGGATATTTTCCGAGACCCAAGACTCTGCCGAAACCAGAGATGTCCTTTATATGTCTGTGCGGTCAGAAATACGACGCTATCGGCAGTTTCAAAATCTTGTTTCTTCTTGCTTTCTCTGACTGATTTTACTCACCTCTCCATTGAAGTTAGTGAGAGAATTTGAAAGGCTGCTCTCGCTTCAAGGCTCATAGCTGAAAATCTGTAAATGTGAGCTCTTTAGTAGTTACATTGGCTGAAAGAGGACAATTTTTCCTACATTTTAAGGTATAACTTGTTTCTGTAAGTTAAACTATATGAACGTTAGAGGAATTTGTTTGACAAATTAGTTGAATATCAGAAAAAGAGCAGCCAGCAGAGTGTGCCACTCTGCTTGCTGCTCATTCATAAAAATCAAGAAGGAGCAAACATTTTAATGTATTTCAAACTGTCATAATTCAAAATTGGCTGAACATTTGAAAAAGCTGAATCATTTGGGAATAGCTGAATGTCTTGTGAACATTTTAAAGGTTGAATGGTGTCTCTAGTTGAAAGTAAGCTGAAGTAGTTACGTTTGAAAGAGGAGGAAGCTTTTTAATGATTTGAAAGGATTTACCATTACTTTTAATGGGAGAATAATTTGCACAAAAACCTTAATGTCTTAAAAAGTATAAAAGTGAGAAATACCAAAAGTCATAGCCATCATCTCCTGAAGAAGCTGAACGTTTTGATACAAAAGTTGTAGGAATCGGTTAAAGTATGCAGAACGAGTTAAAGGCCAAAAAACGGCGGAAGAACTGAGAAGTTGAAAAGCAATAGTGAGAATGCTTAACAGCATTCTCACAATAATAAATATATATGTGAGAGAACAAAGGTTGTGCTCTCGCCGAAGGCTTGAGCACACCCAACTATTAAATTGAGAGAGAGAGAGAGAGAGAGAGGGATAGAGAGAAAGAGAGAGAGGGATAGAGAGAGAGAGAGAGAGCACCAAAGTGTGAAAGAGAAACAGGGATGTCCAGTGCATTAGCAGTTCCACAGAGAAATGCAGAGGATGTACATATTTATGAATTATACAAGTCAGATGTATGCAAGTATGCAAGGGGATGGAACAGTCCACATACACTGGTCCCCTGCACTCAGTCTCTCTGTACCACACACACTTTCACTGCTCAACACTTCCCTTAGCCAGTGAGGACGGGGGGATAAGGGACGTCACACTCCAACTGGAACATGTGAAAACTGACACACTCACACACTCTCACTCACTCACACACACACTCTCTCACACTCACACACACACTCACTCACTCACACACACACTCTCTCACACACACTCACACACACACTCTCTCTCACACACACACACACTCACTCACACACACACTCTCTCACACACACACACACTCACACACACACACACTCACACACACACACACACTCCTTTACTACAGTATGTACTGTACTCAAGACAACGGGAGTCAAACTCATCGCTTGTCCCTGTAACCTCCCGCCAAGGAGCAATTTTAGAATAATCCACCCCGCTGCAGGGTGTGATGCCTGCTCCGTCCCTGCCACGGAGGGGGATGTGTGTGTGTGTGTGTGTTTGTGCGCTCCTTTGAAGCGGAGCCAAAGCTTGTCCTGTGACACGGACAGTGAGAGGGTTACACAAACACAAGGCATGGCTAAAAGGCTGTTTACATGTTTACAGAGCTAATACAGAGTTCATACACTCAGATACACACACACAGACAGACAGAGACAGACAGACAGAGAGAGGGGGTGGGGCGAAAGAGAGAAAGAGACAGAGGGAAAGTGAAAGACAGAGGGCAAGTGGGAGGGCGTAAGAGTTAGAAAGCCCTAGAATAACTCAAGTGTGGAGGAAGGAAACAAGTCCCAAGACAACAGGGTGAAATTTCACACATCAAACGCTCCATACAACAAACAGCATCTCAGACTTACCCTCATACATAAAGAAGGCTTGTAATTACCGAGTTACTGAATTACTGTGTGTGTTTGTGTGTGTGTGTGTCCATTTCCACAGAAGCTGCTTGAACTCATTCGCTTTCATTATCGGCTCCTTATTATCATCTCTGTCAAAGCAGATGTCGACGTCTCGTCGTCAGCAGAGGAGCCCGTGCTCTCCCGCTGGTTGCGGTGGCGATCACCCTGGTGATTAGTCCCAGGTTCTACTTGGACTCTCTGACTCATCAACAGTTGACACGCTGGCAGACGGCACTCACGGCTAACTCGAAAGAAAACAATTCGGATGGCTTTAGTTAGCGGTTGCTCACCTAGCAGAACATGCCGTCAGTCAGTGTCAATAAGACAAGGTCAACTTAAATCTGTGTGAAAATTGAAGCCGATATACAGACAGGTTTTTAACACCTTTCTTATATTAAGTCATTTTAAGGTATTTTGCTATCTGGCATCTACTCTCTTCTTCAACCTTATCTGTTTAGCATGCTATGCTAATGGCCTTCCACCTCTGACCTGTCCCAGAGAAGTCCTTTAGCATTCTGAGCTAGCACATTAGTATTCAGCCTTGACCTGTGCAGGTTCCTTTAGCTCGCTAGGCTAACTGGGCTGCCTTCCCCCTCGCCTGTTATGTCCTCCTCTTTAGCACCTTGGCTACGTGTGCTGAATAATGCAGAGACCACCCTGGCTGACTCAGCACTCTGGCCAGCTCATCAGAGACATGACCCGACTGTCTTTGGCAGGCTGCGTCTCACACACACACACACACACAGTCACACACACACTACTAGGCACATACACACTTGCAGTCTTGCTTGCTAGCACACACACACGTCCCCCAACACACACAGGACACACACAGGACACACACACACAGGACACACACACACAGGACACACACACACAGGACACACACACAAACACAGGACACACAGAACAGCACCTATTAAGATGCTCTGTAAAGCAGAGGCTGGCAGGCAGAGGGCTGAGAGGACAAAGTACATAATCAATGCAGACTACTGTAACACAGCAACTCTTTAGTGTCCGCTGCAAGACACTGTAGCTACACGGAACTGAATACCAACGTGAATATATGTGAGAGGAGTGTGTGCATACTTGTGTGAGAGAGGGTGGGTGTGAGAGGGTGTGTGAGAGAGGGTGGGTGTGAGAGGGTGTGTGTGAGAGGGTGTGTGTGAGAGGGTGTGTGTGAGAGTGAGACAGTGTGGCTCTGACAGAGTGTGTGTATAAGTGTGTGTGTGCGCAAGAAGGGAGAGGAATCTGCATTATCAAAGGTGTGCATCTTTTGCCAAAGGCATGCTCTCCTCACACACACACACACACACACACACACACACACACAGCAGACATGCCCTCTTCACACACACACACACACACACACACACACACACACACACACACAGCAGACATGCCCTCCTCACACACACAGGAGGAGGAAGGAGGAGCCTCAAAGGGCCGTTAGCTGACAAGGCGATCCATCTCCGTAAATAAACGAAATGAAAAACAAATTCCCCAGAAAAACAGAAAAGAGTAAACAGAAGAAGAGAGAAATAGAGGAAGACACAAAGAGAGAGAAATAAAGTTCCATAGTAGATAGATAGATAAAGAAATAAAAAAGAAAGAAAGAGGAGGGAAGAAAGGATGAGAACGAGAGAGAAACAGAGAGAGAGAAGCGCTTGAGTGCCCAGGGAGGAGGAGAGTTAGATGGGAAAAGGAGTAGAATGGAGAATAGGCTGCACTTGTCCCTGTGTAACCTTCCGGTTGTCAGAGTGAGTGTGTTGACAATTCTACATCAACACCATCCCTGTGTGTGTTTGTAACTGTGCCACACTATATCTTGAGTCTGTAGACAACAGAACTCAGTTCAATACTATTGATTGAGCTGAATACAGGCATCTAAAGTATGTGCTACCCAAACCAATAATTAACCATACCTTTGAGATCTCACCTTGTCATTGCTTTTTGTCAAACTCACTAACAGTGATATACTCAATTACATCATAAAATCTGTAGCAGGCTGCCTCTGAAACCTAATGACCAGGTAAACTTCTGAAAAGGGGGAAGGTGTGTTGCTCATTTGTGTGACTAGCTTGTTAGAGCAACTGTTGTCTCCTGCCGACAGCTTTTGCAGTTTAAACAGCAGGGCTGACGAGGACAATCAATTAGCCCTGCACCAAACACACACACACACCCTTCCTCCCTCCCTCCCTCCCTCCACACACACCTTCTGCACTGCAGCTGGCATTAAGCCTGATCAAGAGTAGCCTCTCTCTCTCTCTCTCTCTGTGTGTGTGTGTGTGTGTGTGTGTGTGTGTGTGTGTGTGTGTGTGTGTGGTATCCTGATGTCTAACAGATGCTGATGTTTTGACAACCGTCCATCTGCACATTATCTGCTCTCTGTCTCTCTGTTTCACATCAGCTGTGTGACGCACAGAGTCTGTGTTCCCTGTCCCACTCCTTTAGGTTGTGTGTGTGTGTGTGTGTTTGTGTCAGGTTTTGGGGTGAAGTATTCAGCTCGACTGTCTGACCCCATTGCTACTAATGGGATCAATTATTCAGTTACAGACGATAGAGTTAAGCACAATTTTCTCTCTCTAGATGTATCTGTGAAAGGATGACACAATAAAGCGAGAGAAATGCTGTGGAAGGAAGGGAACAAAGATTAATACAGTGGGGGAAAGAGGGAAGGATAGACCAGGAGAAAAATGGAGGAAGAGAGATGGAGGGGGAAAATAGGGAGATAGTGAAAATAGCTATGTGTTTGACAGGCTAAGAGGTCTCTTTCATCTGTGTAGCACAGCTCCTTTGTTAAAGTCACAAAGACATCAGTCTCACACTCCAATTCAGAGCTTGCGTATTAGTCAAACACACACACTCACACACTCGGAGCTGTGTGTTATCGCTTCCTCACAGCGGTGACGTTGGTCTCTGTGGGGCCTGGTGCCTGCTCTCATCTCCCTCACTGTGTCATTCCTGTCGTTTGTCAGGTTCCCCCCATCACCTCCTTCCTCTGTCGTTCTGCCTTCTGCCTCCAGTCCTGAGAACATCGCTACATTCATCACCATTTCTATATCCCCGACACACACGCACATACACACACACACACCATCAGCAGTTTCTCTTGTTCTTTATGCAGTTAGTCCTGAGTCATGTCAGCTTTATTTCTGTCAAGGTCTCAAAGTGAGAGACAGCCTTTCTACCCCTTCCTTCCCTCCCTCCCCTCCCCTCCCTCCCTCCCTCCCCTCCCCTCCCCTCCCTCCCTCCCTCCCTCCCTCCCGCCTTCCTTCCCTCCCGCCTTCCCTCTCTCCCTATACTCTTAATTCCCGTTCGTCAGCAATTCTTCAGCTGTATTCCGTCAAGGTTTCAAATTGAGGGACAAGCCAAACGTCGTCGACTCACTTTTCCCCCCAACCTTCCTTATCGCCCCTTCACCTTCCTCTCTCGCTTTCCCCCCGTTCTCCCCTCATCCCCCCTCTCCCTCTTCTCGCTCCCTCTCCTCGCTCCCTCTCCTCGCTCCCTCTCCTCGCTCCCTCTCCTCGCTCCCTCTTCTCGCTCCCTCTCCTCGCTCCCTCTCCTCGCTCCCTCTCCTCGCTCCCTCTCCTCGCTCCCTCTCCTCGCTCCCTCTCCTCTCCCAGAGTCTTGTTGGTCTGTCAGATGGGCACCAGCCCAGGGATGACGGAGCGTTCTGAACTCACCCACTCCTCCTCTCCTCCTTCCCCCCCACCCCCGGTTCCATGACTCAGTGCTTACACCACCCTCCTTGGTCTCTCTTGGCGGACCCCCCATCCCACCTCGCAACCCCGCCCCCCCCTTCAATTGTCTCCACGGAGGAGAGGAAAAGGAGTCTGCCAAAGTCTAGGGGTGGGGTGGCTCATTTCATTTTAGCACAGTAAATGTGTGTGTGTGTGTGTTAGTCATTTTTGGGTTCCCTGGGAGGGTGGTCCTGTAATGAGGACAGAACTACCCCAACAACTTGGAGACGCCACACACTCTACGCAGACAGAAGCCGCTGTGTCTGTTCCCTTGTCTGTTCCCTTGTCTGTTGCCTTTTGTTATAACAGCATTAGAACATAAACTAGATGAATCCCGTTGTTCTAGGCAAAGCCTTGTTCTGCTCTCTTGTGGAGAGACCCCCCCCCCCACGCGTCCTGTCTGCTGAACAGGCAGTGTCTGCGGTGTGAGGATCAAGCAATGCTCCGTGGCTGAAGCCCAATCTCCGATCTGGACCCCCACTCCAACTTGCATGTAAATGTCAATGGGCAATTTGCATGAAAATTGGAATCGCAAGTAGAAATCTCAAGTTTAGATTAAGGCCCCGAATGGTCAGAAAGTGTGTGGGTTTGGGTGTGTGTGTGTCCCTTGTGAGAGGCAAGGTCACAGGCAGTCTGAGCCAAGGCCAATGACATCACACACTCCCTGCATTCTTATAGTCGGCAAAGCCTGCTGTGCGTGTTTGTGTGTGTGTGCGTGTGTTAGGTGTGCATGTGGCCGTGCATCTCTGTGTTCAAAGCAAACACTCTTTGCCACATTAGATTGGCTGTGAGACCCACAGTGGAAGCAGCATTTTATTAAAAATAGAAAAAGAGCATTGATGGAGAGATAGAAGAAATAAGAAAGAGCAAGTAGAGCGGACCAGCGACAGACAGGAAGTAGTGGGTCGGACAGGAAGTGAGAAAGATGGTGGTTTATATGGAAGAAGCAGAGAGACAGTGAGGAGGAATAACAAGATGGAGAGGATCTGTCACTCATCCATGCTGTCTCTTATGTGGGTTTCACATACAGCTACATGTGTTTTTCATGTGAGTGTGAGTGAGAGAGAGACAGTTCCTTTCGCATAACTGTGGTTAATCCCAGAATCAACACTGAAGTGATACAATACACCCAAATCTTCCCAGTACTCAAAGTATTCACCTTTCACATGCAGTTGTGAAATGATGCAACATGTGCGTGTGTCTCAGTAACGGACAATGATGTAAGCTTTCAATATATCATCCTGTCTTCGGAGTAAAAGTGGTTAGTTTTGAAGATCAGAGGGGCCAAATCCTGCTTACACACACAAACACACACACACACACAAACACACTTGCTCTTCTGTTGCTTGAAGCACTACACAAACAGGAGAAAGTTTTGGGGGAATTCCTCTCTGTGCAGTAAGACAGACCATGCCAGAACACACAGGGCATTACAAATGATGTGTTTGTTCAAAGTCAAGGAGACTGTATCAACTTGAACTTCTTCAAGACTACTGCACCTGTACGCACACGCGCGCGCACACACACACACACACATACACACATACATACATACATACATACACACACACACACACACACACACACACACACACACACTGTAAACCCGGATTTCGCTTTTTTGTTATCTTAACAAATGTTTTCTTGTCAATATGACATGGGTGTGTGTAGAAAGTTGATATAACTTCAAATAAGCAATTAACAGCGCCTCAACTACATGGAAGTTAACCAAATTGAAAATCAATGTTATGTTAGCTAGAAAGACCTAGTTGAGTTAAAAAACCAGGCTAAAATTGGTCGTTTATGCGTCATCACGTTGTACGCTGAGAGTCACGTGGTACGACTTGCGTGCCTGCGTGACTTTGAATCCACCGGGAACGGGAAGGCACTGCCGCCATCTTTCTGCGCAGTGAAAAGGAGATACCGGAGCGGACTCTTTTACTCGACAGAAGGTGAGTGCAAATTCTTATAAACATACATGTAATACTTCTGAAACATTTAATGTGTTTGGTATTGCGTGATACTCGTTAATTGTAAACTTAACTAAAAAAAATGCAAGCTTTACACTGAGCAGAGTTTTTCTTAACCACTTAGCTTACTAGCTAGCCTACTTAAACATATATGTTCGACAGCACAGTAAATATCGAGTGTAATGACATTAATTTACATCGAAAGTTGTACTTTTCATTGTCACTGGTGGCAGAAAACGAATTAAAAAATTTCAACAGGTAGCGTTTTACACGAGGCGGTAGCGTTTTACACGAGGCGGCACCGTTAAACTGGCTGCCGGAATGTGGCCTACACACAGCGCCCTCGTGTTAGTTCAAACACCAGAAACAACGTCTCCGCTCCAGTCTGCGATGCCAGAGCTGATTTTAATCATGAGTTAGTAACAACCGCATCATATTTTAATTTTTAAAATAGTCAATTTCCTAGTGCCATTTGTGAACTAAACGAGAGCTTTTCCTTGCTACCTGTTTGAATGAATAGGCTATGCAATAACCTTAATCACGTGTTTTTATTAATCCAATTTTCATGGGGTTTTAATCTTGCGGTCACAGTAAAAGTACGGCAGACTTGGCGTCTGTTTTTTATTTTTTATTATTTAATTTAAACCACTGCTGGACGGCCATAGTCTGCTGTGAACGTCACGGGCACATCTACAAACAGGGCTGCTGATATTGGCTGCTGTTCAGGCTTCTGTGGTGTTGTATTTATTCTTGGCTGGCCGCGGACCTGTGCGCGCGCGCACACGCATGACAAGGTTGAATTGGACCATAACGTTATTCAGCGGTCTTCAATAGCTCCCAATAGATTTAAAGTATTGTAAATGGAACTTTGCCGTTTACAAGACCGGTGCACGTGTCATGCTTTAAGATGCCCCTTTGAATAGAAATGAGAAAGTGCTATATTTGTTATGAATTGCCCTGGCATTTTAAGAATCATTAACAAATAAATAAATACAAATAAATAAATATCAGCTTAACTGTCTTTTACACTGAACTTTTAGACTTATTATAGAGATATGTGTACTGTTGTATGTAAATAGGAAATGGTTATTTAACTACCAAGTCACATATCTGTCCTAATTCTCCTTTTTTCTCCCTTCTGTTTCCAGTTTTACATGCTGAAAATGCAAATGTAGGTTTTTTATTTTGTAAATTTCTTTGAGAAATATATAAAATGCTTATTAAAGTCAAATATCTTTCCTAATTATCTTTTCTTTCTTTTTCCAGGTCTACATGTTTTGAATGCAAACGGAAATGCGGTGGATTTGTAAGTATTGTACCTACTTCTCAGAAAATCGTAGAAGAATAATTGAACATTATAGAGCTGTCCATGGACATTTTGGAAGAAACTGTCCATTGCCCTGTATCTACAGTGACTGTCATCTAGTTTTCCGATCACAACAATCTCTGAAAAACCACTTGAGACAACATGGAGTTTCACAGCATGGACCTATTGGACATTTAAACTTTAAAATTAACTGTCAGTTATGCAATTTCAATGATCCAGTGACTATAAAACAGTATTTCTCTCATCTTGGGAAACATCTTAAAAGCAAAGAGACTGTTACCTGCCCCTTAAATCATTGTTCTTTCAAATCAAGTGTTTACTCTACCTTTACTTCACACAAAAGTCGTTTTCATAACAATGTCACACTGCAAGACTTGAAATCTGAGCTTGTTATTCAAACAAATGTAAATGAGGAGCACCTGGTTGATCAAGTGCAGTCAGATATCAGTGACGCTGAATTTTCTGGGGGTGAGAATATAACCGAGCAGGAGGTTAACACTGATACAGTTCAGGCAAGACTTGCATCTTTATTTCTGCGATTGCAAGCAGTTTTGCATGTCTCAAAGACAGCGGTTCAGCAAATAGTTACAGAATTGAGGGATATTGGTGTTTTAGTTGGTGAGCTAAACAAAAACACTCTTGATAAAGCATTGAGGCAGCATGGTTGTACCATTGATGAAAACACTTTAAATATAGTTAAAGATACTTTGTGCCAGGCTAATCATTTTAGCTGTCTTTCTGAAGGTGGGTCTTTGGGAACTGACAAAAGAAGGTTATCATTTTTCAAAGAAAACTTCAGTGTTATTAACCCAGTTGAATTCGTTTTAGATTTGTCATCAAAACGAACATTTGTTTATGTGTCAATCTTGGGTGTTCTTCAAGTATTGTTAAATAGGGGTGATGTACTTGACAGAGTTTTAGAAGAAAGCCAAAAATCACAATCTGGCCATTATACATCATTTTCTGATGCATCATACTGTAAAGAAAATCCACTTATTTCTGGTGAAGATCTGAGTATTTCTCTGGCCTTGTATATTGATGATTTCGAAGTCTGTAATCCTTTAGGGACATCAAGAAAAAAACATAAATTGTGTGCCATCTATTGGATAATTGCTAATTTACCTGTAAGAGACAGATCATCATTATCTACTATATATCTGGCTGCCCTATGCAAAAGTCAAGATGTTAAAACATTTGGTTACAGTCCAATTGTTCAACCATTACTAAGAGACCTAAAATTGCTTGAAAATCAAGGAATTTACATCAACAGATTGGGAACTAGTGTCAGAGGCACAGTACTATACATTTCATCAGATAATTTGGGGGCACATTCTTTTGCTGGCTTTCAAGAATCATTTAATGTGGACAAGTTTTGCAGATTTTGCCTTGCAAGTCGTAAAGATATTCAAACTTGTTCTGTAAGAAGTGGTGCATTTGTATTGAGAACAAGAGAGTCGCATAACCTAGACCTCTCTGAGCTTAAAGAAAATGTGACTTTGAAAAGTGTGAATGGGGTAAAAAGGGACTGTGTTCTAAATGAGCTACAGTACTTTCATTGCATCACAGGGTTTCCACCTGACTTTTTGCACGACCTGTTGGAAGGCATTGTACCCTTTGAGCTGTGTTTGTGTTTGAAAAAATTAATTGATAAGAAATATTTCACTGTAGATAATTTAAATACTGCCATACAGCACTTTCCTTATAAGTTCTCAGACAAAACCAATTGCCCTCAGAAAATTCCAGTAAATTTTCATTTGGTTGGAACAATAGGAGGGAATGGCCATGAGAATTGGACTCTGTTAAGGTTGTTGCCATTAATTATTGGTGATGTTGTTCCTGAAAATGATAACGCTTGGTCTGTGATTCTCGAACTGAAAGACATTGTTGAAATCTTGGTATCGTCCACTTTCACAGAAGAAAGCCTCTCTTACTTGGAAGCAAAGATCTTTGAACATAGGACACTTTTAATAGAAGTGTTTCCTGATGTAAAACTCAAACCCAAACATCATTTCCTTGAACATTATCCCTGTCTAATTCGATGCTTTGGACCTGTGGTTGACTTCTGGACATTTCGCTTTGAAGCTAAACATAGCTTTTTCAAGAAAGCGGTCCGTGATCTAAATAACTTCAAGAACATTGTTTTATCCTTGGCCAACAGACACCAACTTATGTTGTCATACTTTTTTGACATGCCGTGCCTGTTCAAGCCAGCAGTGGAAGTAGAAAGAGCAACATACAGTTCCCTTGAAAATCTGTCAACCTCAGTCAGACAAGCTATTCAGCACAAATTCAGTCATCTGACCAGTGCATCACTTGCAACAACAGCCTTTATACATGGGACAAAATATGTAAAGGGAATGTACGTATCATTTGGAAGCACAAGCGGACTTCCTGATTTCTGTCAAATTCTGTACATTGTGGTAGTGGACAACAAGGCATTCTTTATTCTTCAACCTTTCTCTGCCTGGTACCTGGACCACTTCAGATGTTTTGAAGTTTGCAGCGCTGATGATCTCCAACTGGTTGTGGTCGAACCTGCAGAGCTGAACCACTACGCCCCTCTGTCAGCCTACACCGTGCAAGGAAGACACCTGATTTCTCCGAAGGCATCCCTACTGCACTGAGGTGATAATTTTGCTGATTGTCATGTGAATCCTTGTAATTGTACACTAACCCTGACCCTTGTTGTTGTTTTGTCAGTGAATATCTACTCATGATCTACTACATGTCAGTACTTTGTGAGCAATAGTAAAATCCAATGGTAATACACAGCCTAGGTTCTGTAAACTGTAATGTAAACAAAGGGGCCACCATAGCTAGCAACATGCCACTTTATAGAGCCTAGGCTTTGTATTCCCACTGCATTTTTTTGCAGCACAGAGTACGGACAGGTAGCAGATCGTGAGGAGAAATTCACTGATTATGATAAGCATTCTCCCCCGAATCGCTGACTCTACCTTAAGCTTTACTGCCA